>NC_058414.1:61970717-61978838 GCF_002201575.2 Neomonachus schauinslandi
TTTGCTTTGCTTTGCTTTGCTTTGCTTTGCTTTGCTTTGCTTTGCTTTGCTTTGCTTTGCTTTGCTTTGCTGAAGGGCAAGGCCCCAGAATAAACCCTACAAACCAGGTCTTTTGAGAATGGTACACTGCCCTTTCCTCCTTACTAATTTAGACCCCAGAAAGACTCTTAAGACGGAAGCAAGAGAGAAATATGAACAGCTCCTTTTTATTGCCACAGAGACAAAGAAACAAAGAACGGAAGCAGCCTGCAACAGAATTGACACAAACCCTAAGCCTCCTACAACTAACCTACCACCAATCGCCCTCAAACCCCCAAACCTGCCACTCCCACCCCCTGAAGAATTAACTACTTGAACAGATGACTTTAGGTTTCCTTTCTGTCCTAAAAAGGGGAAAACACTTTCTTTCCTCTAGACAGCATCCTAATTTGTCTCCACTTAGCCACATATCTCAGGACAAGGGCTTTTAAGATTAATGATGCTTTTCCAAGAGTAATTGCTTCTGCTCTAATCACATGCTATTTCTTGCTACCCACGGAGCTCAGCGTTAAGAGTGCCTAAAGGAATCAGCAAATTGCCCAAAATGCACTGCTCTCAAGCCTCCAGGTTGCTTAATAAATGATGATGAGTCACCCTAAGGCAGGTAGTCACCTCACATCCCTTACAACGTGAGCTTGCACATCAATATGCTCCCTAGGAGCCAAATCAGAATGTTGGGCTGGGAAAGGTCAAGTCTCAGATTTTTTGAACACCTTCCCAGCTGTTTTTTTCCTTAATTGAGGTAAATTCACATAACATACAATTAGCTATTTTAAAGTGTACAATCAGTTGTGGGGCGCCTGGGTGGCTCAGTCAATTATGCATCTGACTTTGGCTCAGGTCATGATCTCAGGATCCTGGGATAGAGCCCCGCCTTGGGTTCCCAGCTCAGTATGGAGTCTGCTTCTCCTTCTCCCTCTGCCCCTTTCCCTGTTTGTGCTCCCTCTCTCTTCCTCTTTCTCTTTCAAATAAATAAATAAAATCTTAAAAAAAAAAAGCGCTGTTGGTTTAAAGTATACAATCAGTTGTAGTCGGTGTATTCACAATGTTGCACAACCACCAGCTCTCTCTGGTTTCCAAACATTTCCATCTCCCCATTAAAACACCCTGGACCCATTTAAGAAGTCATTCCTCAGTCACTCCTACCCGAATCCCCTGGTAACCTCTAATCTGCTTTCTGTCTCTGGATTTGCCTATTCTGGATATACCATATAAAAGGAATCATATGGGGCGCCTGGGTGGCTCAGATGGTTAAGCGTCTGCCTTCGGCTCAGGTCATGATCCCAGCATCCTGGGATCGAGTCTCGCATCGGGCTCCCTGCTCCTTGGGAGCCTGCTTCTCCCTCTGCCTCTCTCTCTGTCTCTCATGAATAAATAAATAAAAATCTTTAAATAAAAAAAAAAGGAATCATATGTCACCTTTTGTGTTTGGCTTCTTTCACTTAGTGCAATGTTTTCAAGGTTCATCCATGTGGTAGCATGTATCAGCACTTCTTTCTTGTTTATGGCTGAATAGTATTCCACTGTGTGGATATACCACACTTTGTTTATCCACTCATCTGTTGGTGGACATCTGGGTTGTTTCACCTTTTGATTGTTATGAATAATGCTGCTATGAACATTCTCGTACAGATTTCTGTGTTGATCCCAGATGGTTTTGATATGCCTCTTCACTCCTTCAGCTCACGAAGAACATTTGATTAAAACAACTTCCAAGAAACCCTCAGTAAGAAGGAATAAGATAGCCTTAAGAAGAAAGGGATGTTCTTTTTTGTCGTTTTGTTTTTAGTTTGCTACATGATTTTATTGAAAACGTTTAGCATGGTACTGGAGAAACATTGTATTCCATACAGACACCACAGTGTCACTATTCCTGGATATTGCCATCATATAATATGATCTAATATGAATTTCTATAAATTTTTGATATAATTTGAGTTTGGGGTTCGATGACTTTTGCATGTTCATATTTCCCTGACTCCCTTATTTGACTAGATGGAGGCTGAGCCTCTCCTGATTCAACAGAGTTAGACATGAGCAGAAAATGGGGCTGGTCTTCTGGACCAGTGAGGAGCAAGAGTTGGGGAAGTCCTGAGATCAGCTGCTTAAAGATCAGATAAAGATAAAGATCAGAGGATCTTTATCAACCTGGTTGGATTGCAATCCCCAAATCTTAAAATTTGGCCTGATAATTCACAAATGTATATAAAATACTTTAGAATACAAAAGTAATGTTAAGTAACGGTAGAACAACAAATTCTCAAACCAGGGAAACACAATGCAGATTTTTAAGTTAGGTTTTCTGTCTGAGAATCACTATTGTAAAACTAGTTCAGTATATTCTTAGACTCCAAATATCTCAAAGCCAAATGTTTATCTCCAAATCAACTAGTATTAGCCATGTCAACATGTCTGTATTTGCATGTCAAGATGTCTTCATAAACAGGTCAAAAACTGCATTTCCATTTCTCCAAGGAAAGATACTCAAATGCAGAATTCATATATTTCTCAAAAATAATAGATACTACACAGCTGCAAACCATGGTCCTTTCATCATGCTAAATGAATTCTTTCCAGGTATGCACTGTTATACCATGCCTGTCAGATTTAAATGAAGTTCTCTGCACCGTAGAAACTCTGTACACCATAGAAACACCATAGAAAGGTCTACACCGGTTCTTCAATAACTAAACACTACTTGCTAGCTTTAATTTTGACTTCTTACTCTGTCAGAGATTAAAACTGTAAATGTTATTCAAATTTGTTTGATAAATAGCTTTGATTCTCAATTCAGAATTTACATCAGAGGTTATATTCTTTCCCTTTATTAAAATACAGCAGAATGGAGGTTCCCAGGTTCTGTCTAGCCAGGCAAATCCCTACACCTTTGTTTTTGATCTGAATTATTCAGATGGATATTCCAGCCAATATTTATCTAAAGTTCAACTCTTCTCTTCAACTGTCTTGGTGGCAGGGCATCTCACTTAGGGAACTGCTGTAAATTATCAGCCTGTGGGTAACATAATCCTCAGTGAGGTTTTCCCCACCATCACTTTGACAATTTTTTAACATTATCCTAATGAAACAATTAAGGTTTACTTATTAATACTTTTTTCTTAACATTCTCTTATCTATATTTTTCAGATAAAATCTGCAGTTAATATAATCATTTGCCTGGGGCGCCTGGGTGCCTCAGTCATTGGGTGTCTGCCTTCGGCTCAGATCATGGTCCCAGGGTCCTGGGACTGAGCCCTGTGTCAGGCTCTCTGTCCAGCGGGAAGCCTGCTTCTCCTTCTCCCACTCCCCCTGCTTGTGTTCCCTCTCTCACTGTATCTCTCTCTGTCAAATAAATAAGTTAAAAAAAACTTAAAAAAAAATAATCATTTGCCTGACAGACTTGCTGCTTCAGAATACAAAAAGCAAAAGTGTATTTAATATGAATGAAATAAATACAGAAAGGGGATAGTGTTTAAATATGCAGTCAGAGGCACTCATAGCAGATTTATCTATTTCTTCTATCAAAAAGCAAAAAAGAAGATCAGACTGAGTAAGTGCTAATGGATTTAAGTTAGTCTTTATTTTGAGGGAAATCCACAACATAAGATTATTGAGGGGAAAATGAAGGATAGAGGAGACAAATACAATGAAAAAACAAAAACAAAACAGAGTGCACCTCAAAGAACTGGGAGTTCTGTACATCTTCCAACTTCAATTTGCAACCCACTAAGGCAGTCAGAAATTGCTCATCAATTTGATGATAAGTTTGAGGAGAATAGTTCTATTGCTAGACTTGACTTTGGAATTTTAAGACTTAGAAGTTCAAGTAAGTGTAGGCAGTTACCACATGTCTTAAGAAGTAGTAGTTTAAAAGTTGTGGAGATAGTCCCAGCTGCATTAGAGACAATTCATAAAACTGCTTTTAGTTATGATTACATTGCCTCTGATTTGTCTATCAGAAAATAAATGATTCATTGGCATTTTTAGCTAAATAAAATTCAGTTTAAATTAAGGAAAATAGCTAACTAGTTTATTTGAACCCTGAAAGTCAACATTCACGGTATTTCATGATTTTCTAATGCACACTCAAAAAGAAAGAGCTAATTTCAGTTTTACCCCAATGATATTATTATTACACATAAACTAATACACGAAGTGCTTTAATAGGAAGTTATCTTTGACAATCTCGGAAATACGTAAACTATGAATTTCCACAAGGGGATTATATTATATGAGAAAATTATACAATTATATGATTGTGGCTTCAGAGTATCCTAAGAACAAAGGTAAAAGTTCCCCTTCGCAACAAGGTAAAGTGACACCAAAACTTCTCATTCAAGACAAGTTCCATTAACAAGAAAACAAACATTCCTCTACCCCTAACCACTGTTTCCTAAAACCATAGAGAGACGCTCCAAAGTTTAAAACAGAGATCTGATGCTTTAATATTCATCATTCTATATTTCACTGAATTCTAAAGTCAAAAAACTTTAATTCAGGGTATCATGTATGAAATCATAATATTCTGGAGATATGAAGGGCAATGGCTAAGAGACATGTACTGTTGTCCACTCTTCGGATTGCCTCAGCCAAAATCATTGAAATACCCATAACTTGAATCTTAGAGCAGTGTTTCGTTTTATCCTCTTGCAGAATGGGTTTGTGATGTTGACAGCTTCAGAGGCAGCATTACTAATTCTGGAAATAGCTGGCCCTGAGAAGATTCCATGAGTAAGAATGGCATAAACTTTAGTGGGTTTGGCATGGAGTAGCTTGATTGCAGTATAGCATTTTGTGCTGATCATGTCGACCACGAGGATGGCCACCTGATCTTTCATTAATCACCAACCAGAATCATCTTATTCATCTCCATGACTCTCCTTCTTTCTCTGTGTTACAAGGCAAATGCCACCTTCAGTCTGTCCATGGATGATAGCCTCCTGCTTCGGGGATAATGATGACACGGTTCCTCTGGTCTGCAATATTCTCCGGGTTCTCTATGTGAGTCACTCACAGGGATAGCACAGAAGCCCTGGTTCTGAGCAGCATGTAGGCCCATGGTAATGATGTGATCTGCCCCAGCTACTAGAAGCACAGAATGATTTGCATACAAGTACTTTTGGAGGTCATCCCGGGAAGCGAGCAGGGGAGCAGAGAAGTGTGTTACACGGTGTGACAGGATGTGTTAATGCTGTTATGACAACTGGGGCTCCATCCCATTGGGGACCCTCCAAGAGACTGCACAGAACACACCTGAGAATTGCCCCTATCTAGGAGCAAGAGAGCTCGGAGTTTTATCCATCAACTCCCATCCCCATTAGTTGAGAGCCACTCCTGGGGGCAGGAATTCCCCAGCACTTCCAGGCATAGCATGTGCATGAGGCCAGAGAAAACCTGCAAACAGAATCACATGCTGGAGTAGGTCATTGGCGTTACATAGAAACTGTCCACCCAAGTTACAAGTGACCTCCATGGTAGGCCACGGGGCTATTGCAGGGGGCATTGACAGCATCCTCTACAGTTCCCAGAGCCCAATCCACAGGCAGATTCCTCAACTTCCACTCCTCAAACACAATCTCCTGTTTCAGATGTTCCTGCTGTCCATTTTAACTAGATTTTATCTGGATTCAAACAGTAACAGGATGGGGAACTGTTTCCCCACAGTGTGCATTGGGCCAGCCCCTAGCAGTAATTCAGGAAAGGACAAGACCTAACAGGTACTAAGCACCCACTACAGGCCAGGTTCTGTACATACATGGACTCAAGGTAATGCTCAAAACAGCCCTATGACATACATAAGATCCTCCCAATTCTATATACATATACATATACACATACATATGAAAACTGAGATCTAGAGAGAGAAGTAACTTACTCCATCTCAAATGGCTAGGAAGTGACATAGTCAAACCAACTGTGGTAAACTCTAAAACCTCCTAGAGAAACCAGAGCCTCTTCACCTCTCAGGAAAAACATTTCCCTTAGATCAAGGGACCCAAGTTTAAAGAATTCCTGGAAACTTCAGAAAGCTCCAGTCCTCCTAGAGCTTAGGATGAAATAAATCTGACTCTCCAGCAAGACATCTTTTCCGAATACTGAAATCATACCTGAACCCTGAACCACATAAACCACTCCTTAATACACATCCACTCAACACAAAGCCTTTTACATATCCAGCTATTTTTGCTGCTTTGAGTTTATATGAAGAGGGACTGATGTGGAACAAGCCACAGAGCAGAAATCTACACCTACACATTACCTCCCTCTAGGGGGACACTTTCCAGAGATAGGGATTATAGAAATTCAGCACCTATTAAGTGGAGAGATTCTGCCCACAAGTGGAGTAAGTTTTAAAGAGTCTGGGTGACGTACATGGCTGTCCATCATGAGTTTTAAAACACTGATGCTCAAGATTTTTGTGGCATTTTAGAAAGCTTCAGTGCCTTGGCATAGCCTAGTCCCACTACCTGGAATGTTTTGCCCTTTTAGTAGGCAACAACCACTGAATCTCAGCTCAATGATTATCTTTTCTAGAGAGCCTTTCCTGACTACTTGTTGTGGAGGTGATCTCTCTCCCCTTCCTTTTATGCACCCACAGCCCCCTCTTCCTGCTCCATTTCTAGGTGTCCCTGGCAGCTCATCTGTGGTTCCCATCACTATGGAAAACTCCTTAAGCTTCTGCAATCTCCACCTGTGGCAAAATGAACACCCAATCTGGACCTAGGAGAAAACCTGGGCCAAACTGTCCCACTGAGCATATCGCTTCTTCCCCATCTTTTCCTCACCCCCTTGCTGGCACAGGCTGCCTCTTGCCTGACTCAGTTTTCTCCACTAATTAAATGTCACACTTCCAGCTGCAATCACCAAGAGATGCTCTCCAGGCAATTCAGTAAAGGGAAAAATAAGGTCCTTCCCATTTCGTACTACGCTCATGAGATGTTGACCCGTGAAGCTGGCTGAAACTAATGACAAATAACAGGGTTACTGTGAGGACGTGTTAATGTGGCCCATGTCTCAAGGAGCAGCAATTATGAGACAAAATGCCTTCCTTGCAGAATCCACCCCTCCCCTCTCCACATGCTCCAAAAGCTAATGTATTCCTCACATGGTACCACACTAGGGAGATCTCTTGTAGCTTTCTGGTCAAGATGTGAGCTTCTGAAAGGCAGGCACAAAGTAAGTGCTCGATAAATGATTGTTTTATTAATGAATTAATGATAACCATGAACAAAATTTGAAATCTCCCTGCCTCTTTTATTCTCTCTAAAACTTAAAACGAATTGCTTTGGAAGCTAGCCATTTTCTGATTAATACAGGCCACATTCTCAGTCTCGTTCTTAAAAAAAAAAAAAGCTTCCTACTCTGTTGTCTCTTCTTAATTCAATAAGAAGCACTTGAGCCCCTTTGCCCAAGCCCTCTGTTTTGTGATAAAAGATTCAAAGATAACTAAAGGCTCAATTCTCAGAGGGAATGTTATGGACTAAGGGGCAGGTGGATTGAATTGTTGAAATGGAATTGCTGTGATGGAAAAATGATAAAACTAAGTTGACCCAGAGGCTCTTTAAATAGTAGTGATAACTACCGCCATTTATTGAGCACTTACTATATGGTTGAAACTATACTGGATACTTTACATACTCGGTTAATTTTTACAACTCTAAGAGGTGGTTATTTTTCCCAATTTACAAAAGAGGTAATTGAGGCCAGAGACATTAAGTAGCCACCTAAACTCACACAACTAATAAAAGATTGATTGGGATTAGGGTCCAGGTAAGTCTGATTCTGGAGCCCATGCTTTTATCCACAACATTATACTTAAAGATAATTTTTTATAGGGGTGCCTGGGTGGTTCAGTTGGTTAAACATCCAACTCTTGATTTTGGCTCAGGTCATGATCTCAGGGTCATGAGATTGAGCTCCACATCAGGCTCCACGCTCAGTGGAGTCTGCTTGTCCCTCTCCTCCTCCACCCCTTGCTTGTGCACACACTCTCTCCAATATTTTCTTTTTTTTTTTTTTTTTTAAAGATTTTATTTATTTATTTGACAGAGAGAGACACAGCGAGAGAGGGAACACAAGCAGGGG
>NC_058414.1:61978938-62086661 GCF_002201575.2 Neomonachus schauinslandi
GGGAGAGGGAGAAGCAGGCTCCCCGCAGAGCAGGGAGCCCGACGCGGGACTCGATCCCAGGACCCCGGGATCATGACCTGAGCCGAAGGCAGTCGCTCAACCGACTGAGCCACCCAGGCGCCCTCTCCAATATTTTCTTAAAAGATAATTTTTTACAGTAAAAATGGCACCTCATACAGAAAATATGAATGAAAAGATTCCTCTTTGTAAAAAATAAGTGTAAAATAGTAAGGATTCAACCCTTTACCTGCCCTTGTGGTGCGATCCAATAGTAAGTACACAGAGTGGAAGACCAGAAACCTCTGGGGAGAGCGCCAAAGCATGGACTTCAGCAACTAGCTGCCTGTTCCACAGTGCCCTCTAGTGGTCAGTTTATGTCATTCATGATTATTCTTAAATTTAAGAATGAAATGGGCAACAACCAAAGATTCAGTCACGGTCAACCTTGGATAAAGTTGATTAAGTCTGTCAAAATGTTTCAATATTTAGTCCTTATTCTCTTTGTGATACTTGGAAACATCCACCTTCAAGTAGTTTCCTCTGTCTTATCCCTGTTAGTCTGACTGCTACCTTGCTTTCTAATACATGACTTAATAATTATTAAGTAATAATTAATTACTAACTAATGTCAGTAAGAAACATTGATGAATACAAAAACTGGTGGGTTAAAGTGGGAAGACGAACAGGATATTTGCAAGGTCTTGGAAAATCGCCCCACAAAATATTTAGTAAAAATGGAGGAAATTTTAACTTTACAATGGAGAAACCTGACAATCATCAAAACTCAAGGTTAACAACATTAGAGATGGAACTAGTCAACATTATGTGCAATGAGCTGCATTGGGAAGAATGGCACTAGTCCTGCGGTACACCGGCCAGAAATGCACTCTGAGCTTACTCGTGGGGAGACAACAAATCCAATTTGAGGAATTTTTTACAATGGCTAGTTTCAGAAATACCAGAGTCATAAAGGTTAAGGGAAGACTGAAGAACAATTTCAAATTCAAGGAGACTGGAGAAACATGACCACTGAGTACAGCACAGGATCCAGGACTGGAACCCTGTGCTATGCACACCTGTGGGGCAACTGATAAAACCTGAGTGGGGTCTGAGTTAGGGTATGTGGGAGCTCTTTCTGGATCTTGCAACTAAGTCTGAACTTGTTACAAAATACAATTTGAAAACTAAAAGGCCCCATGCATAGGCATTCCTATTTTGGCTTACAACGAGTTCACTGAGATTTTTCTCACCTTCAATCCTAGAAGATGTCATATTCCCTTGACAATAAGGGCCCACATTTTTTTCTTTACGGATAGAAATCTACCACACCTCTATGGGTGAAGCTGCAATTTTGGACCCTGAAATCTAAGACATGATGAGAGCTTGTGTAATCAACAGATCAACCCTCAAGAATGAAATTGAGACCACATGGATGGGAAGTGACCCCCAAGCCTATGGACAAATTCCTGCTTGGTCCAGACCAAAGTCTGGCACTCAAGGCTGCAGATGAATCATTGCCTACCAAGACTTGGCACTAACAATGTAAACTAGAACTCCACTAGTACTCCATAATACACATGGAACTTAGCTGCCTTGCAGTTCAAATGCAGCAAAAACTGTTCTGTCCACTAATACATCCACTAACATATACAGATTTTCATCTCTATCATCAAACCTTGCTTCAGTCACACCTACTTTAAAAACTAGCCCTGCAGCAGCCTACACTCTAAGGCAGTGGGGCTCAAGCTTCAGTGAGGATTAGAATTACCTGGGGAACTTGGGAACACTATAAAAATACAAAGGCCCAAGGCCCTACCCCACTTCAACAAGCCTGGGCCTTTGTGTTCCTTATTAGTCTCCGAGTGATTCTGATAGCAGTTTTCAAACCAAAATTTGAGAAAAACTTACACAAGTCACCAATGCCAGCATACCTTCTGCCTTTGCTGCTCTCATTTTTGCTGAGGCCTCACCATCCCTCTAGGGCCCAGCACATGCAGCCCTGCCTCAAGAGAGGAAACAACCCCTGGTGGAAAAACAGCCACTCACCAGCAACCCGCCAAAGTGAAAATCCTATATGGTCAGCACCTAATACAAGATCGTTTCAGCTTCAAACCACCCATTTTACCCCACTGGAGTATTCACTCACAGCATTTTCTTCCCAATTTTTATTCATTGTCTAGATACAGTGCTCCTCACCCATGCACTAAACATTTGGGAATTTTGAAGAGTCCAATAAATAGCATCCCTGCCGTTTACAACAGCGATTCTCAACCATGGGTGATTATTTTACCCTCAGATGACACTTGGCAACATCTGGAACCATTTTTGTCACAACTGGGGAAGAAGAGGAAGAAGAGGAAGGATGCTATTGGCATCTAGTGGTAGAGGCCAGGGATGCTACTAAATATTCTACAATGCCCAGGATGGTCCACACAACTAAGAATTATCCAGACAAAAATGTCAATAGTGTCAAGGTCAAGAGACCCTTATGTAGAGTAGTACCCATTCTAAACGAATTGCAGCATAAGACAAAAGCAGAAGCAGATAAGTCATACTATCATCTTTATTACTGTTAAAGATCAGGTTAAGAGCTATTGTTTATCTGTAGGCAAGAACTCTGGTAGACTCATCCACCTTGCCACAGACTAGGTGATTGCATGCCTCCCTAAGTGATGTCAGGCTTCTCTAAAACTCCTAGCATGTTGAAGCTAAGAAGTCAAGGTCCTTGCAGGCTAACTCCTAGGAAAAAAAAATTAAGAGCTGAACATGACCACCCATTTCCCATTGGATGATAAGTAAAAAGGTGAAAAGAGGGCACTATTACATTTGATCCCCCTCCAAAGAGAAAGAAATAACAGGAGATAGATGCAAGATTTAAAAGGAACAAAAAAACATAAAGTATCAAAAATATAATTATACCAAAGAAGGTCTTTCTAATCCATGTGTACCAATGACAAAAATCATAAAGGATATAATCAACATATGACTACATAAAGATACATTATTTATGTCAAAAAAAAAAAAAAACCAATAACGGGAAAATTATAAACTGGGAAAATTATCTGAAAAATACATGACTAAGAGTAACCTCTTAACAATTCTTACAAATCTGTAAGAAAGACAAGCATCTCAATGGCAAAGTCTCATATAAGTAATTCATAAAACACAAATGAGTCCAAAATTAATGAAGAAAACTTTAAACATACCAGGTTTTGCCTATCACAGTGGCAAAGCAAGAAGGCAGAACATAGCCAATGTTGGGAAGTATGTAAAGAGTACTACAGGAAAAAAAAAAAAATACCACGAAAAACTGCTGGCAAAGTGTAGGATGGTACAAACTTTTTGCTGCCAACATGACTATACCCTTTGACCTCACATTATCAATTTGTTCTAAGAAAAATAAAGATGTATAAAGATTTAGTTAGACTACTATGGCCAATAGTAAAAATAGGCTAAATTATGGTATATCCATTTAATGAAATATGATGCAAACACTAATATTGCTGAAATATTTGACATGGAAAGATGTGCATCATTCAAATTTTTTTAGTCTTAAATGGGGCTACAAAACAGTATATTCAGGATGAGCATGTTTTTGTGAAAATGACGTGTATGGAGTATACTGAGAAAATCTAAGAGGCTATACAGCAAAGTGTAATGAATATTCCCCTTTTTACTTATCTCCATTTCTACAATGTGCATATATTTACCTGTATATTTTGCCTTTTTTAATATTATTGAAGTATAGTCAATATACAATGCGTTATTAGTTTCAGGTGTACAACATAGTGGTTCAACAATTTTTTACATTACACTATGCTCACCACGATACAGTCACCATATGTCATGACAATATTATACCCTATATTCCCTATGCTGTACTTTCCATCTTCAAGACTTATTTTATAACTGGAAGTTTGCTTGTTTTTAATAGGAGTTAATGGAACTTGAGTTCAGTAGAAAAATCTTCATTTCAAGGCATCAGAGTTTAAATTGAATTTTGTAAGTAATCATTTTAGGTTTTTAAAATGCAACTGTTCAAAATGAAAGTTGGTCATTTTGTTTGGAACAATTTTTGTTTGAGAATCAAATGGTCACGTAAATCAGGAAGCAAATGGACAAAATTATAGGAAAGCAAGTGACAAAATAACTACAATCTTTGTTACACTGGTTATTGCAGTACAAAAAGTAAAACGACAGTTAACCAAAAACACTTCTATTTTAGTCTTCAAAGAACAAACTGTTCTTCTTTTTCCAAGATAATAATGATTAACTTATAAAAATGAGCATTTACAATGCATCTTCAAAACATTTCCCTTTAACGGGAAATTTAGCTTTACAGAATCCAAACGTTAAAAGGTTAAACAAAATTTTTCTATCTTGTTGTCATTATAAGAAAAAACAGAGTAAGTCAAGGAAATCCATTCATACTTCAGGACCTTCTCCTCCAGGAACCAGCTGCAGAGAAGGAAAAAGAGCTTATTAGTAAGACCACCACCCACACCATCTAAAAACCCCTCCTCATCAATCAAAGCCACTGTGCCTCTCTGCCCCTCCCTCACATTCCCATATTCTCCAGGTCATTGCTTCTGTTTACAATTCCCAACATCATCAATTAATATTTAGAGCCTAAACAAGGATTCTTGGCAAACTAAAAGATTAAAAAGCCCAAGCAAACTAATCTCTAAGCCTATTGTCATCTTCAGTAGCTCAGCTTTAGAGTCCTGATCACAAGAGCATCTCCTTCCCAACTTAAGCACCACTGGGCCCTGAACATTTAGTCAAGGCAGGTAATCTGTAATACCTGCCTCACAAAAATGGGCTAACATCTTTAAAAAAAAAAAAAAAAAACAGCTTCACTGTCTTACCATTGTTATATTATTTCCATTGAGCAAAATTTGATCTAATTTAGTGATCCTTCTTCCTTCTGGTGTGATTTCACTAAATGAAGAGATAAAATAAGAGTCAAGATAAATAATGATAGTCAAAGCCAACATTCTGATCCCTAAAAAGTTATTCTTGTATACAAATGAATGTGAGGTCAAGCAATTGTATCTGTGGTTTTCAGAGACAAAGGTTAGCCACTGGATGACCAAAGGCAACACAGTGAACGGTCTGGCCTAAGATCCACACCCACTAGGACTCATCTTCATAAAAGAAGCTGAAACTTGCCAAGGAGATCAAATATGAAATGGAATGTTTATTAGTTTCACTTTTTTACTTTTACTTACTACTAATCCCTATCCATTAAACAAATCTGTAATCAACTCAATTTTGAAAGCAGACACTGGTTATGATCTTTAAAACTAATATAATGGGGGGCGCCTGGGTGGCTCAGTCGTTAAGCGTCTGCCTTCGGCTCAGGCCATGATCCCAGGGTCCTGGGATCGAGTCCCACATCGGGCTCCCTGCTCGGCGGGAAGCCTGCTTCTCCCTCTCCCACTCCCCCTGCTTGTGTTCCTGCTCTCGCTATCTCTCTCTCTGTCAAATAAATAAATAAAATCTTAAAAAAAAAAAAAAACTAATATAATGGGGGGCACCTGGGTGGCTCAGTCGTTGAGGGTCTGCCTTCGGTTCAGGTCATGACCCCAGGGTCCTGGGATCGAGCCCCACATCGGGCTCCCTGCTCCGCGGGAAGCCTGCTTCTCCCTCTCCCACTCCCACTCCCCCTGCTTGTGTTCCCGCTCTCGCTGTGTCTCTATCAAATAAATAAAATATAAAAATAAATAAAAATAAAAATAAAAATAATATAATGGAGCCATCGTTTATATTTTACGCTACACAGTTAAATCTTCTATCAGTACCTTGATTTGCCTGAGCCCAAACAGCCTTGGCTGTTTTTAGTTTTTGTCTTAAAGCTCTGTCTCCATTAACTTCCTAACAATTCATTAATAATTACATCATGGTAATCATTGCAGGATCCAATTTTACCAGCATCCGTAGATAAAATTTATATCTCTAAGGTATTTCCAACAAGCAATGCTTCCTCATAAATCATTTTAAACTCATTAATACTAAAATTGACTTAAAGAGAGATTCCCCCCCACCATTTCTTTAATTTTTAACACTACTCACAATTCAGTGACATCCTCCAGTACCATATCTGAAATTTGGTGTTAAGGTTGAATTTACTCTGGCTTCTACCTTTATTCAGTTTTAATTACAGTGTTTAACACAATGGCTCAAATACAGAGTACTTGTATTTGGTAGAAACTTTTATCTTCTTTCAGTATACACAGCTCTTAGAACGCTATCATGCTGAGAATAAATTTTCATTATAATAATCAGTAAGTACTGTCAATATTATTTCTGTTCTTAAATACTGAAGAAAAACCCATACCACCACCACCTTTTAAAAGGATACTGACAAAGTCATCAAATCCCAAAAGTGTTCCAACAATTTCTTTATCACTCTTCATCACAATGTGAATTCTTGATCCTATACATTTGTCCACAAGCTCTATATATATATATTTAAAAAAAGAGAGAGAATGGGGAAGAGGAAAAAGATTATTTTACCTATTCATTACTTCAACAAATATTTGAGTGCCTACTGGCACTTGTTACTTGCATATGGTAAAAGATAAACCAGCAAAAGTATTCATTCAAAAACTTTAGATCTTATAGTACATATCCCTGTTGCATAATTAACAAAAATTTTGTTTACCACTTACCTCTCCTTTGTTGAAATTTATCACGATTGTGGTTTTATGTTATTTTAGGTTATTTGATTAACATATGAACCCCCTCCCCTCAGAGTCTAAGCTCCATGAGAGCAGAGACTGTGGTTGTTTTCCCATGACTATATCCTCAACGGTCAATGCCTGGCATATACCAAGCATTCAAAAAGAGTTTGTGGAACGAAGGAATGAAAACTTTTAAGTCACGGCACCTCCAATAACTCAATCAACTCTTCAGCTACAAAATACTGGAAGAGACAGGCACAGCCATCTTCACCAGAGATTTCTTCCTGTCACTATCTCTGTGTTCTGACAGCAGTTTGAACATTTCTTTAGCAGGCTTAGCAATTATTTGGCAGGATGTTTACTTGTCCAGTGTTCTATCTCCTCCAATGGTTTGTGTGCTATCTGAAGGCAATGGGTGTGATTTAAATTTGTCGAATAGTGCCCAGCCCAGTCTAGTGCATAGAGGCTCGGTAACTGCTGAATAACAAAACCAGTTTCCAGATCTCTCCTTTAGGGTCATTCCAGGTGCCGGTGCTTCTCTCAATAACCAGTCAGACATACAACAGGGTCTAATCTGGAGAACTTAAATGCCAGGTGGAGTGGGGGTGCTACCCATGACTGTAGAGGCGAGCCCACAACAAAGAAGGCCGAAGACGCATTTACTACGTGTGGACCTTTTCGGGTGACGGTTTGGTTGGGGAGTCACAGGTCCCCGCCTCAAGGAACCCTACCACGCTGAAAAGGCATGGGCGGCCCGGGGCCACAGAGACTTGGGGGCCCAGAGACGAGCCGCGGAGGGGTAAAGCACTTCATCCACACATTTCTCCAACACTCGGCTAAGGGCTACTTCAGCCGCAGCCCCTTGGCCCCCAACACTTAACCTGAACGCTCCGGGCCCCCTCCCTACGATTACCTAGAGGCAGCAGCTGCGACGGGTTAGTAGTAGCGTTAGCCGCCATGGCTACGCCGGAAGTGGCCTACCAGCAGCGACGTTTGCCGGGCGAGTTTGAAAGAGCGCGCTTCCGCTCCCCCCTCTTTCCCGCAGCCCAGGCAGGCTCGACCAATCTGAGGCCGAACGTGCGATCCAACCAGTCCGCGAGAGTCGCTCTCAGTTGCTTCTTTCCCGGG
The DNA here is from genome assembly GCF_002201575.2 of Neomonachus schauinslandi. Taxonomy (NCBI): domain Eukaryota; kingdom Metazoa; phylum Chordata; class Mammalia; order Carnivora; family Phocidae; genus Neomonachus; species Neomonachus schauinslandi. The sequence goes on from NC_058414.1 coordinate 61,986,753, forward strand.
CCCTGAGCCCTCAGTAAGCAGTTCTGTCCTCTGAACAATGTGCGGTGTCGGCAGTTACCGGCTTTCCCCAGGCAGTTTCCGACAGACTTTAGAGGTATCCTGCTTTGGGAATAAAGTCTTCCTGTAACCCGGAAGGTTTTGCAAAATACGGCAACCTTTGAGTCGTCTTATTGCCCCCTTTGAAGTTGCATCTCATCTCAAGTCAGGATCTTTTTTAAGACCGAATCAATTCATTTTCTCCGCCACCAGTTGGCTCTGTTGCAGTTTTTGTAAAAACCATTTTTGAAAGAATCTACTCCTGGGGAGCCTGAGTGGCTCAGTCGGTTAAGCCTTGGACTCTTGATATCAGCTCAGGTCTTGATCTCAGGTTGTGGGTTCAAGCCCATCGTTGGGCTCCACGCTGGATAGGGAGCCTACTTAAAGAAGAGAGAGAGAAAGAATCTACTGCTTCTTTTAAAAGTCCAGTGAATTGAAAACCCACAACCAGCATTTTTTTTTTAATTTTTCTAGGGTGGAAATTTAAAATACGTTTTCTTTTTATTTCTACTACCTTATTTTATCATTCTTACCTTGTCATATCTAGGAGTCTAATTTATTACACTTTATTATTCACTTTTTAACACTTAACTGTCTTGTCTAACAAGCAACCAGCAGATGTCACTCTCTGTTAATGTCATCACACTTAGGAAACATGCTTTTGCACTTCTGTTTTGAAAAGAATAGAAAGCAACTTCTCTGCCTTAAATCTGTTTTATATTTGTATTCCGGGAATTTAAAGGCGAAGAGTCTAAACAGGAGACCAGAAAGAGAATCATTCATTCATACAACAGATAGTTGCAATGCATCCATCATTCATTCATTGAACAAATAGACGTTAGTTACACACTATTTGGCATTTTTGCTGAGTATAAAACAGTGTACAAAACAGAACTACATCTTCTGCCCTTGTAGGAGCTTAAGGATGAATGGGGGAGAAAGACTACTAACAAACATTATGTACAAGGCATATAAAATTTAATATATAAAGCAAAAGACCTCTTAGCTTCAGGAACCTCAGACAACTAGAGATCCTTGGTATGATTTAAGGAAAATGTAAGAAAGTTCAGAAGTCCTAACAGATGGCTCCTTCAGTTCAAAACTTCTTAGGGTTCAGCCTTCTAAACACCAAGCCAATTCTGGCTTTTTATGCATTTCATAAATATTGAGCATCTACTATGTGCCAGAAAACTTACAGATACACTTAAACCTAATTTTTATGACTATCCTGTGAGACAGGTGTTCAAATGGAACATTCATGCTCAGAGAGGTTAGATAACTTGCCCACATAGACAGTTTGGGAAGTTTCACAAAGGAATTGACAGAAGTCTAGTCTTGAAAGATAAATAAGAATTGGATAGGCAGAAAGGCCGCAGGAGCAGCATTCCAAGCAGAGGGAACACCATGTGCAATCAGCATATGCCCACCACCAAACCTCTTTTGCTGCACTTTTATTTCAACCTCTAACTTTGGCATAAAACTCTTCCCTTCCCAAATGTTTTCCTTAACCTCAGTCCTTAGTGATTTTACTTTATTGCACTTCAGATGCTCTGGCCTCAAGTTCTGGTAAAATCCTGTTCATCCTTCAAGACCTGCTCAAATGTGACCACCTCTGTGAAGCTTCTCTGACCTGCAGACTTGGTAGGCTCTCTCACTGTTTCACAACAATGTTAATAGTTTTCAAAATGCTCTCAATGTATTCTCCTATAATTATCTTTACAGGGGGTTACCTCCCTCCCCAAAGACTGTAAGTTCCTCAATGTCAAGAATTTTGGAGTACAGCAGTTACATTCATTGGTTCTGAAGTTAAATGACTTTGGTTCGAATCCTATCCCTACCACAATTCCTTCTAGTTATTTGACCTTCAGCAAGTTATTTAACCTTTCTAAGTGTCAATATACCCACTGGAAAAAAAATGAGCATAATAGTATCTACTTTAGGATTGTTCTGAAGATTAAATGAAATAATCCATGAAAAGTGGCTAGCAGACTGACACAGTGCTTATCCATTAAATGTAAGCTTTTATTGCTTGTTTATTTCCTAATACTTATTAACATGATGGTTGGCTTAGAGTAGGTGCTACAAAGCTAGCATTGCTAGCTGGTTTCACATTTATCTTGTTTTATAACCAGACATAGACCAGGCAACAATTTTTTTAAATTTTTAAAAAGATTTTATTTATTTATTTGTGCAAGAAGAGAGTGAGAGCACACAAGCAGGGGGAGAGGTAGGCAGAGGGAGAAATAGGCTCTCCACTGAGCAAGGAGCCCAATGAGGGACTCAATCCCAGGACTCTGGGATCATGACCTGAGCCAAAGACAGACGCTTAACCAAGTGAGCCAATTTCTTTTGATGCACTGTGCCTACCATAGTTCCAGGTGTACTGTAGGGCCTAATAAATGTTCTTTAAATTGATTCTCACTATTTATTCATCCCCATCAATATTCTCCTTAATCTTCTTAAGATTCTAAAGACAGAGTAATGCCAAATTTGTTTGTGAAGCCCTTTTCTTTCCCTGGTTTTCTTTTCTATTTCTATTCTTGTTTTATTTTTACCACACCAATAAGGAGAGTAGGGACCGAATTCAAAGCACTGTCGCTACTTGATAGACTTTAAAATTCAGGAAAAATATAATTTGAGAAGGTCAATACTTTGTTTTCCATTAGCAATTTCATACTATTGATAAAGAAAAAAGTCTATTTATATTCTGAAAAAGGAGATGTAGTTCATTTACACAGTAGAGTTAATGGGGATTGCTTGGAGTGGTTTTATTTTATCACGTTCTCTCCTTAGGCAAGGTGCAAAAAGAAACAACAGTCCAATTCCAGATGGAGACTTCATTTTTAATGAACTTGAAAACATGTCATTGCTCTGTGTCTCCAGGGTTTTTCTCCCCTTAGCTCTTACTTACAGAGCTGACATAAAATAGAATCTATAATTCATCATAAAATATATGTAACTAGAAGAGGCTCTTCAACTTATTATGTGCTCAGAAAAGCATTTCTAGTTTTTTTCCCTGGAGATAAAGGTCATCAGAAAAATACATGCAAAAGTTTCCTTTCAAAATAATGTTCAGCCAGTATTCTGTTATCTCAAATTATTTACAATCTTGGTAATCTTCCAACACTTTAAAATAAAGGAGAAATTTAGCGGGCGCCTGGGTGGCTCAGTTGGTTAAAATAAAGGAGAAATTTCTACTTTTTTCTCAGTAGCTATTTGTCCTTAAAGACAGTATCTTGTTCGTGACTTTATTCTATATTAGTACAACTCATTTAAAAACCAATGTAAGGGGCACCTGGGTCAGCTAAGCGTCTTTCTTCAGCTCAGGTCATGATCCTCCTGAGATCAAGCCCCATGTCAGGCTCCCTGCTCAGCAGGGAGTCTGCTTCTTCCTCTCCCCACCTCCTGCTCATACTCTCTCTTGCTATCTCTTTCTCAAATAAATAAAATCTTTTTTTAAAAAACAATGTAAAGGTTGTCATTCTATACTGCTAAATGGACCAGTCTGTATATTTAGAGATGGAAAAAATTCTGGACATTCCCTTGCTTACTTTCTCTTCCAATTTTCCCAATAATATACTTTTTAAGCATTTAAGCAACATAATAGTTATGAATAGATGATTTAATCTTAGTTGGAAGGTCTAGGATGCAAAGTGTTACAGATTTTTATAAAGCTGTAACTGGGTTTCCTGCACAATGAATTAAATAATTGGTGTTCATTGTAGATATAAAGTTTTTTTAAAAGAGATTTTATTTATTTACTTGACGGAGAGAGAGAGAGCACAAGAAGGGGGAGCAGCAGGCAGAGAGGGAGAAGCAGGCTTCCCGCTGAGCAGGGAGCCGGATGCTGGGCTCAGTCACAGGACCTTGGGATCATGACCTGAGCCGAAGGCAGATACTTAACTGAGTCACCCAGGTGCCCTACCCTTACATCTTTTTAAAATGACTGTTCTATTACACTTTAATTTTGGCTATGCCAATTGTGGAAAATATTGAGGCAGATGGAAGAAAACAGTAAGATATTCTGCATACAGGGAATAATATAGTTTCACACACAGTTCTGAACCAACACCAAGAATTTTGTAATATAGTAAAGAAATGGTAGCAACATCTTGAAAATTTTCTACAATATTTTTATTAGCATTAAAACACTTCTACTGAATCATAGAAACTAAACTGGTTTATAGGAAGCCTACTGTTTTTCTCAGCTATACTTCAATTAGAATGCAAGTCCTTAAATTACAGGAATGTAAAATAACTGCTAAGGTGTCTAAACTAAGGGATATGCAACCAGTAATGGTAAACTTCACAGCCAATTATAGCAGTAATCTCGAACTCTATTTGAAGCAGGCACCTATCCTTTAGTCTTTAAAAATAAAGTTGAAGTAGTACAATTAGTTAGGACTTTAAAAATACTGTTGACAACAAATAAATTTATTTTGTACTGACCAGAGTACTAAAGCCAGAAAAAGACAGAATGAAAATAATATATATATTTTTAAACATCAGGACTAGAATAATCATTTACAGGTCTCCTTGTAAACTTCCTTTATTGTTGAGGATATTTTACTTCAGGTCTTGAAACGCTTCCAAGCTCCTATACATAATACTTAAATAAGAAAAAAAAAAAGAACCCTAGAACGAAGCAAAAGAAAAAACCTGGGGAAGTAATTTAAAGATTGAATACACAGATATAGAGCCCCACCAGTATGACTCCCTGTTATCAAGGCCAGAGAGGCGAAGGAAATGGATGAAGGAATTGGATAAAGGGGAGTGAACAAGAAAAGACGTTAAAAAAAAGAGGAAAGCTAAAGAAAGAGGAGGGAAGGGGCGGGGATTTTAAGGAGGAAAAAGAGGGCAAAGGAGGAGAAAGCGAGTTAAGGTCGCACGGAAGAGGCAGGGGATAGAGGCGCCACGTGTCCCCGCAGGCCCCGCCTCCGGCCCCGTGTCCACTCCCCTAGGACCCCGCCCCACACCCAGGCCCCGCCCCGTCAGGTTCCCTCCGGGTCCTGTCCCGCCCCTCCTCGCTGGCGGCGGCCGCCGCATCAGGTGACAGCCCGGAAGCAGCGGAAGCGGATGAGGGAAGCGCGGCCGCGGCCCTGGGGGGCGGCGCGGAGCTGCGGGAGCCTCGGCCTCCTCGGGGTCCCCTGCGCGGCCCTTATGCGGCGCCCTCGCTGACACCTGAAACTCGCCGCTCGCCGTCCTCCTGGGGACCGCGGGGCCGCCGGGCCCGCCGCCCTTGGCGGTTGAAGTCGTCGGCTTGCGGGCCCGCGGCGGCAGCACATGGAGAAGGCCGGGCGGGGAGGCGATGGCGCCCCCCGGGGGCCCGTACTGCACATCGTGGTGGTCGGCTTTCATCACAAGAAGGGCTGCCAGGTGAGGAAGGGGTTCGAACACGCCCCCGGCCGTTCGTGCGGTCGCGCGCAGCCGGTGCCCACTCCCCTCAGGTCGGCTCGGTGCTGCCTTAAGCGCCCCTGGCTTTTCTGAACTTCACACCTGCTCCTCGCACTCGCCGCACCTGAAGCCCATTACCCATACTCCCTTCTTTCTGCTGCCCCTGAAATTGTGTTTTGAGCAGCGGAGTAGCTCTGTGTTGGTATGTTGGGGTTGGTAGGTGTTCAGGTTCTTTGGTGGAGTGGGAGGAGGAATCGAAGGTCAGCCCCACTCAGTTCCTTACTCATCCCTGCCTCCATTGACTTTCTGGTGGATGTCCACCTATAATGGGAGCCTTTAGAAAAATTCAGCACTTGGACTGCGTTTTCAAGGTAATGAGCTCAGTTGGCTTCCACACAAATGCTTAGGGTTGGTTGGAGCCCAGGCGGCGTCGTGGGAAAATCAACTTCCTTTGTTTATCTGTGGAAGCCCTAGAATCCGTCGTGTTTGGGTGGTGTATTGACTCCTCCCCCCTTCCCACTGGGCCTTGCTTCTGCTATTTGATCTTGTCTAGATCTTGCCTTTTGGTGAGAAATTGACCTTTCCAGTTCAGTTGCGATAAGAGAAAGTATTTACCGGGTAAAGGAGTGTGCAAATACAAAGTCATTTTTATTGCGCTTCTTCACTGAAACAGTGAATGGGAACAATGGAACGTTTGCAGTATATACATTGGAGGTAAGGGAACAAAATAGAAACAATTATTTAATGAGCCCAAACACTGGAAGGCAATGATGTCATAATGTGCGAGTGAACAGGAAATTGAAATGTGTTAAAAATACTGACTACCACTACTAGGTAATGTAGCATTTCGTTTCTTGCGTTTCACAGAAAACATAACATTCTAGACTTTTACTTGCAAAATTTAAATCCGTTAGAGGATAACCGGAAAGTGGAGTGAAAAGATGGTTGTGATTCTGTGTGTTCTAACCATTGCTTAACTTTATTATTATTTTTTTTTAAGATTTTATTTATTCATTTGAGACACAGAGATAGAGAGAGAGAGAGCATGAGCAGTGGGAGAGGCAGAGGGAGAGGAGAAGCAGACTCAGGAGCCGCTGAGTCAGGAGCCCGATGTGGGACTCTATCCCAGGACCCTGGGATCATGACCTGAGCCACCCAGGCGCCCCATTGCTTAACTTTAAAGTATGGTACTTTGTTCCTTGTCTCTCAAGGGAAAATGGCATAGAAAGACACCGAGGAGGAAGTGGCGTTATTTAGCGTGGTTTTAAAAAATTCCAAGCAGCAGCAATAGAATATAAGTTTTTAAAATGTGGCCCTAGGGGCGCCTGGGTGGCTCAGTTGGTTAAGCGACTGCCTTCGGCTCAGGTCATGATCCTGGAGTCCCGGGATCGAGTCCCACATCGGGCTCCCTGCTCGGCGGGGGGTCTGCTTCTCCCTCTGACCCTCCTCCCTCTCATGCTCTCTGTCTCTCATTCTCTCTGTCTCAAATAAATAAATAAAATCTTTAAAAAAATAAAATAAAATAAAATAAAATGTGGCCCTATATTTAGAAGTAAGAGGGTGGATATTTGAGATTGTATCATGGCATGCAAACACCGTGTTCATTCGATTTTTAATACTTTTTAAATTTTTAATTTAAGTGTAATTAACATAGTGTTATATTAGTTTCAGGTGTCCAATACGGTGATTGAACAATTCTCTGCATTACTCAGTGCTCACCAAATAGGTGTACTCTTAATCCCCTTCACCTATTTCACCCATCCCCCCACCCACCTTCCCTCTGGTAGCCACCAGTTTGTTCTCTGTAGATAAGAGTCTGGTTTTTTTTGGTTTCTTTTTTTCCTTGTTTGTTTTGTTTTTTAAAGATTTTTAGTACTTTAAAACTACACATCTTTGATCTTAATTATCACTTTATAACTCACTTTAGATATGGGTAAAGTAATTGAAACTTGGAGGAAGTAAATTGATCTTGCTGAGATCACACTGCAAAACAGTCCTGGAGTCAGATGTAGAATTGCTTCTGGCATCATAGGTGTACATTCTGCTGAGCCATATGGCATTTAGGAGTCTTTTAGGATAAAGAAGTAGGGCCCACTTCCAAACCAAACTGGGACTTTTAAAAAAATAAGAAGGAAGGGGCGCTTGGGTGGCTCAGTTGGTTAAGCGACTGCCTTCAGCTCAGGTCATGATCCTGGAGTTCCAGGATCCAGTCCCAGTCCCAGGATCGAGTCTGCATCATCCCTCATCATCCAGCTCCCTGCTCAGCAGGGAGTCTGCTTCTCCCTCTGCCCCTCCCCCCTCTTATGCTCTCTCTCTGTCTCATTCTCTCTTTCTCAAATAAATAAATAAAAAAGGAAATATTGGTGGGAGAGAGGATAAAATCTTTTACTTTTTACTGTCATCTACATTCAAGATTATGTTTTATACTAGTTTTATTGTCAAAAGTAGTATCACGTATATTCCCAGAAGGAAAAATGATTTTAGGAAACAAATGTAATGTTGCTTAGAGATTAAAGAAAGCTGAACAACAGATTGTAAGATGAAGGAGGCACTTTCAGCTGAAGTAGCACGCTGGATGCCATGACATTTCACTGGATTTGTTAGGCTTTTGGTTTCAGCATTGAGGTAAAGACAGCTGGTTTTGTTAAATGAACACTGTGCTGGGAATCAGGAAACCTGGATGACATCCTGGCCTCACAGCTCCCACGACCTCCAGCAAGTCCAAATCGCTTAATTTTTCTGTACCTCATTTTCCTCTACCAGATTTCTTCATGAGAATTTTTTTTTTTTTGAAGATTCTATTTATTTATTTGACAGAGAGAGACAGCGAAAGAGGGAACGCAAGCAGGGGGAGTGGGAGAGGGAGAAGCACTCTTCCCGCCCAGCAGGGAACCCAATGTGGGGCTCCATCCCAGGACCCTGGGACCATGACCTGAGCCGAAGGCAGACACTTAACGACTGAGCCATCCAGACGCCTTCTTCATGAGAATTTTAGACCTGGCAAGGGTACCTAGAGTTCATTTTATTCCCATCTCCCTTCAATTTACAGATGAGTAAACTGAAACCCAAAAAGGTTAAGCAACTTAAGAACAATTAACTAGTTTGGTGCTATCAGAAAACCAGAACTTGACAATAGTTAAAGCAATTTTAATAGGGGAAGAGAGACCTCAGTTTAGAACTGGACTCAACTCGAGACGCCTGGATGCTCTCTCTCTCTCTGGCAAAAATAAGTAATTTTAAAAAATCTTACCCTCCCCCCAAAAAACAAAATGTGTTAAAAAAGAAAAAAAAGGGGCGCCTGGGTGGCTCAGTCGTTAAGCGTCTGCCTTCAGCTCAGGTCATGATCCCAGGGTGCTGGGATCGAGTCCCACATCGGGCTCCCTGCTCGGCGGGAAGCCCGCTTCTCCCTCTCCCACTCCCCCTGCTTGTGTTCCTGCTCTCGCTATCTCTCTGTCAAATAAATGAATAAAATCTTAAAAAAAAAAAGAAAAAAAAGAACTGGTCTCGACTCTGTATGTGCTGCCAAAGCGAGCACATGGGCTCAACTCTGAATACAAGGAAAAGGAGACATTTATGGTCAAAGGGGGGGGGATGTCAGTGGATGGAAAATTACTACATCAGGGGTAAAGGGGGTTTCTAGCTATACCCAGCTAAAAGGATTCTTGCTAAAATTAGATAATGCAGAGAGGAACAAGGAAGCCCAACAAGTCAGGCCCTAGTGGAGAAGAGTTCCGAGGAGCCTAACGAAATTTTGGTTAAGGAGAGACTGAGCACTAACACTGAAACCCAGATGTTCCTAGTCTTTGTAATCAGTCGTTTCTCTTTTAATAGCACTTTTAGGTTGTACGCTCTTAGTAGAAAGGGAAAATACATACCTTGTTGTTTTTGTTTTTTTTTTTGTAATCCACATGATGTTTCACAGAGAACAGGGCAATTATTTTTTAATAAATATACTTGTTGAATAGTGTCTGTTCATCTGGGTTGCTGATAGAATGGAAGAAAATGTAAAGGATTCTGCCACAGTGCATTGAAAGATGAAAAATCTAGCATAGGTTCTTTTATTTTTCTTTAAAGTTTTTAATTTTAATTCCAGTATAGTTAATATATGGTGTTATATTATTTCCGATGTATAATATAGTGAAATTCTCATCACCTATTTTATCCATCCACCCACCCACCTCCACTTTGGTAACCATCAGTTTGTTCTCAACTATAGTTAAGAGTCTGCTTCTTGTTTTGTCTTATTTTCCCCTTTGTTCTTTTTGTTTCTTAAATTCCACATATGAGTGAAATCATATGGTATTTGTCTTTCTCAGTCTGATTTATTTCACTTATCATACACTTTAGCTCTATCCATGTTTTGCAAATGGCAAGATTTCATTCTTTTTTATGGCTAAATAATATCCCATTATATATGTACCACACTTTATCCATTCATCTATCAATACTGCTTCCATAACTTGGCTGTTGTAATGCTGCAATAAACATAGGTGTGCATATATTCTTTCAAATTAGTGTTTTTGTATTCTTTGGGTAAATACCCAGTAATGTGATTACTAAATCATATGGTAGTTCTATTTTTAATTTTTTGAGAAAGCTCCATACTGTTTTCCACAGTGGCTGCACCAGTTTGCATTCCCAATCGGTTATTTTCTTACTGCTGACTGAAAGAAAGCAGCTTTTAAAAATTACACTTACCTCTCGAGGCAGAGAATGAAGACCTAAGAACCTCGTATTGCAAATCAAACAAGAATTTGCTGTATCTAGTCAAAGTCAAGCAGTCAGTAAAAAGGTGATTTTTAGATTTATATTGAGTATTCTCTAGCTTTTACAAGAGTCAAACATTTAATTTTAGCAGAACTTGCATTATTTCTCAGAAAAATTTTGGCTTACTGGTAATCTGTTAATTTTCTATTATTCCTCTAATGAAGGTTTGTTGGATAGGTAATAAAATAATTTCTGGACTGTAAAGAGAGTTAAGGTTGGATGAGTATATAATCTGAAAAACCTTCATTGGAAACCCTCTGCAAATATAGCCAGGTTGGGTGTAGGGAATGGTAACACAGCCATTCCACTCAGACAACAGAGCAAATGAATGAAACACTCTCCCACTGAGTTGGTTGACAAAATTGACAGGTCAGTTCGGTCAAAAACAATGAAACTTTTGCCAGAGACCTAATTTGTTAAGTGGATGTGTAATAGTATTGGAAAAGATAGGAAAATAGTTGAGCTATATTTTTTTCATTTTTGATTGCCCTGTTTTTTCTCTTAGTTTTTATAAAATATTGATTTTGCCAGATGGAAGAGTATTATAAAGTGTACTAAAATTTCCAATATATGGTATATTTGTTCTTAAGGATATTCCTCACTGCTGCAAATCAGTGTTTTTTTATTTTTTTTAAGTTTTTTTTTTTTGGTAATCTGTACACCCAACATGGGACTTGAACTCAAAACCCTGAGATCAAGAGTCGCATGCTCTTCTGACTCAGCCAGCCAGGCGCCCCTCCTGTCATTTTAGATGTCCTACAACTCTGCTTTCTTAACCCTTCAAAATCCATTTGTTTTGGAAAGTGAGTGCGTTACATTCATTAATTCTTAGAATGTTCTAGAGACTGCTGTTTCTTTAATCAGCATATCAAGTGTTTCGGAGGCTATAATTACATAAGATTTCCCCCAGGATGGATTAATCAACCACTTTATTCTCCAGTTTAAGATTTTACTTACAGGTGTAAAGGATTAAAAGTGCATGGCTCATTGAATTGTGATTCTGACTTAAGATTATTTTAGGCTGTGTAAGAGTGCTTTGTTAAACTACTCTTCCAAGTATTCACAATGCTGTTGGTCTTGTTGATCACTTCTTTCCATGCCCTGAGATTATTCATAGTGAAAATTACCATACTCAGTTGTAGTTTGTCATTTTTACATTGAAGTGCACTGAAGTAAAACTTTTGTTTAAAAATAATGCCTTTCAGCAGTCTGCTGGGTTAATAAGCATGATAACTTTACATGGGAAGATGTACTAAATCTTTGTAGACTCTTCTGTTATAAAGGTGCTCAATAGTGGTATAAGGGAGTCAGGTAGTTTCACGTGAACCACAAGGTTAAAGCCATCTTCTAATACAGCTGTGTTGAAGATCCCCAAACTAGACATAGAAGATGGTCATTCATCTTGTATCCTGCATTTTTTTTTTTTTTTTTTTACCTTTTGAGGCCTTCAGATGTATCTTCTTTTTTTTTTTTTTTTTAAGATTTTATTTGGCAGAGAAAGAGGGGAGAGAGAGCACAAGCAGGGGAAGCTGCAGGCAGAGGGAGAAACAGCTCTCCGCTGAGCAGAGAGCCCGATGCAGGGCTCCAACCCAGGACCCTGGGATCATGACCTGAGCCAAAGGCAGATGCTTAACCGACTGAGCCACCTAGGCGCCCCTCTTCAGATGTATCTTAAATGAAAAATTCATTTAAATTAAAATGAACATCTGACTTTATCACTTGATCATTTTTTCACTTAGATGTGTGGGAGTGAATTCTTCTGTAGGTTAACAGGTTAGTTTCTAGTGATGATTATTCTGGTTTATTGATATACTTAACATTTAGATCATTTTAAGTGAAAGTACTAACATGACATTTAAAATAGTTTTGAAATATTTATCCATTCAACTCTTTTGCTGAACTTTTTTTTTAATGTTTATTTATTTGACAGAGACACAGCGAGGGAGGAAACACAAGCAGGGGGAGTGGGAGAGGGAGAAGCAGGCTTCCCACTGAGCAGGGAGCCCGATGCGGGGCTCGATCCCAGGACCCTGGGATCACGACCTGAGCCGAAGGCAGATGCTTAATCACTGAGCCACCCAGGCGCCCCTGAACTTTTTTTTTTAATTTAGCATTTGGCAAAGGACTCTTCTTCCTTAAAAACTCACCTGCAATACCTGGGGGGAATAATAAGAGAACAAAAACTCTTTGATGTGATGTAATTTATGGACACCTTATCTATAGTAGTTTGTTATAGATTATGTGTTCCAGACTTTTGTTCCTTATTTGTGGTGGTAAATATGTAAACTGTATTTGTTAGATTAGCATGAGTTTTGGCAAAATAAATAAATATCAAACTTTTTGGTTCTTTCATAAATAGATTGGAACTTTTTTTTTTTGAGAGGGAGGGGGAGGTCTGAGGAAGAAGGAGAGAGAGAATCTCAAGCAGACTCCACGCTGAGCACAGAGCACAGCTTGATCCCAAGACGGTGAGATTATGACCTGAGCCAAAATCAAGAGTTGGAGTCTTAACAGACTGAGCCACCCAGGCGCCCCAGATTGGAACTTTTTTAAACACTGAAATTAATAGGGAATTGTTATTTTCCAAAGTGATATCATAAAAGTTGGAATTATTACTGATTTTTTACCACTGTTCTGATAGAGTTCATAGTTTTGTATACATAGCAGCAGTTTTAAATTCTTGAATAAACTGGTTTTACCAGTATGTACTTCTTTAAAAAATAGAATTATGAAAGAACTAGGAATCATGTTTATACTAGTTCCAAGGTGAATAAAGCAACTGAAGCAGGGAAGAGAAAAGGACATTTCCCTTCTAGGTGGGCTGATCATGGGAAAATCTCCATGAGTAGCAGAATGTTATATTGCAGATTCAGAGCTGGGTTTAGGAGATTGGGGGGCGGGGGGTGGGGGTTGATTTGTTAAGGTAATAGTGCCAAGCCCTGACCCATTGAGGTTTTGGTGACAGATGGCTGCCCGACAAGCATGTAGTTTTGGCACCTGCTGTTGATGGAATCCTGTGGTGACCACGCTGAAACGTTGGAGTATTGTTTGTGATTCTTGTTGGAATATAAGCCGTTTGGAACAGAAAGAACAAACTTTTGGGGAGTTAGAGGTTAGGGAAGGAATAATATCTAAAGATTCTTTTTAGCTACTCAGAGAAACTGTCCTGAAAAAAGATTTCATTTTCTAGCCCTCCACTGGCATTTTCATTTCTTGAACTTGAATAGTTTGGTAGAGGTTTTTTTCTGATTTTAACCATGCTTTTATATACCAGAATTATGAAAATCTGACTTTTCTGGGCTGGAACCTTAGCAGTGGAATAGTTTTCTTTTAGGCATTGGCATCCCAGCTAACAAGGGTGGGTGTCAACCTATGTAATGGAAGTTTAGAATATGTAGAAGATTCTTTTGTCTTCTTATAATTCCAGCCAGCTAGCTAAAAAGTGCCTAATAGAGCCTAAATTTCTTTGGCTTAAGTCTTTGATTCCCTAGTAAAATGCTTGTTTTGTGAATAACCTTCTCCCTTATGGTATAATGTGATTCACATCCTTTGAGGATCATGGATTTTGCTAGATAAGGGCAGTCTGCAGAAGGGCTCTGGTCTAGTGGGGATGGGCACTACAAGGGGAAGATAAAGACATAGAGAAAGAGGAGTCTTTACTTAATAATTTTGAGAAGGGGGCGCCTGGGTGGCTCAGTTGGTTAAGCGACTGCCTTCAGCTCAGGTCATGATCCTGGAGTCCTGGGATCGAGTCCCGCATCGGGCTCCCTGCTCAGCGGGGGGTCTGCTTCTCCCTCTGACCTTCCTCCTTCTCATGCTCTCTGTCTCTCATTCTCTCTCTCTCAAATAAATAAATAAAATCTTTAAAAAAATAATAATAGGGCGCCTGGGTGGCTCAGTTGGTTAAGCGACTGCCTTCGGCTCAGGTCATGATCCTGGAGTCCCGGGATCGAGTCCCGCATCGGGCTCCCTGCTCAGCGGGGAGTCTGCTTCTCCCTCATCCTCCCCCATCTCATGCTCTCTCTCTCTGTCTCATTCTCTCTCTCAAATAAATAAAAATCTTAAAAAAAAAAAAAGATTTAAAAAAATAATAATAATTTTGAGAAAGACTGGCCCTGTTATGTTCTTTGGTTAAGATACCATCAGGTTAAAACTTTGGTTTGTTCATAGGATATTTTTAGAGGATGTTATTTAAATTGATATTTTGGGCAATTTTAAAATCATTCCAGTTATTTTAAAAAACAGCATTTCTTATCAGAAATAATATGTACTCACTAGTAAAAAAGTGAGAAAATATAGGGAAGAAAAAAAGAAAACTAACACTTAAAATCCTGTATCCTAAAAAAATCTGCTCTTAACCTTGATGACTATCCCTGCAGTTCTCCAGTTACTTTTTTTTTTTTACAAATATACATAACTTTTTCCAATAACATTATACTGTAATCAAGTTTTATGACCTGCCTTTTTTATGTAACTGTGCCATTAATATCTTTTCATATTAATAAATATTGAATTATAGCATTTAAAAATAGCTAAATAGTATTTTGGGGAAATTTTTAATTATTCATTTTAGACACTTAGGTGGTACTCCACAATTTTTTGCTATTTTGAATAGTGCTACAAAGAACATCCTTGTGGTGGAATTGTTGCTCCTTTTTGCCTAAATACGGAGATTTCATTTTAAGCCGTCTTTTTTTTCATGGAGATCTTGGTAAAACGGATTTTGAAGCAGAACATGCTGAACACAATTTAAGTTATAAGTTAGTCGGGATGATTCTGCCTTCATAACAAATGTTACTTGTACTGGGGCATTCTCGGTTTATTTTAACATAGAGTATTTCGCACATGCCTTCTGACTCAGCTGGGCTTTTGATAGAGAGGGAGATGACAGAGAAGTTAGCAGCCACTCTTCAGTATTGACCCAAACACGGCGTCGCAGGGTTCAGCTCCCCCTCCCTGCTTTCTTACTTGTTGCTTTTTTTCTTCCATAGACTGGGAGACTCCATCTTCTAAATATATTAGAACTGTGTATGAAATAAAATGACTTAGTCATAGGTTTTAAAGAAGACCTAAAGCCTTCTTACTTTATGATAGTTGGTTAGATGCTTTTCTTGCTTATTTCTGGTTCTTGACAGTGGTCTAGGTAATAATCAGAAATCTGACTTCTGAATAAACTATGTTTGGGTTAGATTTCAAATATGGTATTCTGCACTTAACATTTTCTTCCTCCAGTTGATGCTCATTGTCACAATGTATATTAAGTATTTATGTATGAGGAAATGACTGCAGGGTTGTTAATGAAACCTGTTCCTGCCCCCATGGCTTTCACGGGTGATATTAGTAATTTGTTAGACTCTGATGGGGATAGTGCACTACCAGAAGTTGAAATCTTTTTTACCATGTAAAAATTCAGTATAAAAATGTTAAAAAATAAAATTACATATAAAAGATTGCTAAGGTGGGGCCCCTGGGTGGCTCAGTCGGTTAAGCATCTGCCTTCGGCTCAGGTCATGATCCCAGGGTCCTGAGATCGAGCCCCACATCGGGCTCCCTGCTCGGCGGGAAGAGTGCTTCTCCCTCTCCCACTCCCCCTGCTTGTGTTCCCGCTCTTGCTGTATCTCTGTCAAATAAATAAATAAAAGTCTTAAAAAAAAAAAAAAAGATTGCTAAGGTAGAGTTCATTAAAATAAATGGATTTAAATCTTTTGTTAGGGAGTTTTTTTGTTTTTTTTTTAAGATTTTTTTAAGACTCTCCCTCTCCCTCTGCCCTCCCTCCCCCCCCACCAAAAAAAAAAAAAAAATTTTTTAAAAAAAAAAAAAAGAAGAAAAAGACCAGTTTCTGTCATTCCACCATGTTTTATACAAATCCTTTTCACATCTCTTCCATTGTAGAGGAACTTTGTATATAGTATTCCTAATATTCTTTTGTACTTTCAGCTCTGATAGATTCTCTTTTATCACTCTGCTTGAATAATAGCAAAGTATATCTGGTAATTAAGATGCCTGAGTTTTAGTTTGACGCTAATGGTTATTAGATGTGTAACCTGGGGCAAGTTGCCTAATGTTTATGGACTTCAGTTTCTTCATCTGTAAAATGAGGGTTTTAAAATAGATGATAGCTAAGATTCCCCTTCACTTACATTATTATAAGCTGAAATCAACAAACATTTGCTAAATACCCATCATCAGAGTCTACATTCAGAAACATACCCTTCAATTCAACAGGCAGAACTAGTGTTTGTTGACAGCAGTCTGAAGAGAGGAACTTTCTGGGATGATGATAATTCTGTGTCTTGATGGAGTGGTTGCCTGTAGCTGTATAAATTACCAAAACCAATGAACTCTATACACTTAAGATCTTTGCCTTTTATGCTTTGTAATATCACCTCAAATGTAAATAATTTAAAGTTATTTTTTAGGGCTGGCTCAGTCCACAGAGCTTGCAACTGTTGATCTTGGGGTTGTGAGTTCGAGCTCCATGTTGGTATAGAGATTACTTAAAAGTATTTTAAAAAAAGGTTTTTTTAACTTTTCTCCTTGTAAAAAATCACAAAATTCTTCATCCTTCAATACTTTTAAAAGGGCTATTTCAGGGGCGCCTGGGTGGCTCAGTGGGTTAAGCATCTGCCTTCGGCTCAGGTCATGATCTCAGGGTCCTGGGATCAAGTCCTGCATCAGGCTCCCTGCTCAGCAGGGAGTCTGCTTCTACCTCTCCGTTTGCCCCTCTCCCTGCTTGTACTCTTTCTCTCTCAAATAAATGAATAAAATCTTAAAAAAGAAAGGACTATTTCAAAAACTGTTATTATATGATTTTCTTCGTTTAAACTCCTATTAGTGCAGAGCTAGGACTTAGCAAAAATTCTCCATTTGCAGTCTCTTGATTTTGAGCCTTAAAAGTGATAATTGAGGGGAAAAAAAGAATAGCTCAAAGAAACAATGGCTCAATCATTTTTTATGTCCTGTCTTCATGTATTGTGTTAAATAAGCATGGTATCTTCAGAGACATAAAAGCTATAGCTTAATACAAAAACCCAGACATCTCTTGGATGCTAATATAACTTATGTGCTGAAAGCATAAATTTCCATTAAGTACAGTGATTTTCTCCACTCTTTGTAAACAAGTTATAGCAAAGATTCTAAATTCCACAAAGTATGCCCTAAATATAATTCCTACCTTCGTGAATGATTTAAAAAACTAATAAGAGCTTATACCAATATAAAGTTTAGTCACCATGCAATTTATCATTGCTATTCTATGAAAATATTAGCAATAATAATAGCTGCTGTTTATGGAATGTTTGCTATATACTGAGTACTGTGCTAGATGTGTGTTTATTATCCCATTTATTCCTCTCAATACACCAAGGTTATATTAGCCTTCTTTTATAGATACGGAAATTGAGGTTTAGCAGTATTTGATTTTTTTTTTTTTAAGATTTTATTTATTTGACAGAGAGAGAGATAGCAAGAGCAGGAACACAAGCAGGGGGAGTGAGAGAGGGAGAAGCAGGCTTCTGCTGAGCACGGAGCCCGACGCGGGGCTCGATCCCAGGACTCTGGGATCATGACCTGAGCTGAAGGCAGACGCTTAACGACTGAGCCACCCAGGCGCCCCAGCAGTATTTGATTTTCTTAAGGTATAATTTATCAACAGTAAAGTATATACAACTTATGGGCGCAGCTTGATTGATTTTTACGTACACACACATCCGTGTAATCACCCTCCAGATCAAGAGACCGAATTAATTCCAGCACTTCAGAAGATCCATGCAGGCGCCCCCTCCTGGTCATGACTTGCCTGAAGGTTACCACTATTCTGACCTGTCACCATAGATTTGTCGGTAGTGTCTGTATAATATTGTATTTGTATGCCATCCTTGACCCTTTCTCCTGTTAATGGACATGTGAGTTGTTGTTCCCAGTTTGGGGATATTACAAATATAACAACGTTTTACTTTAAAATTTAAGTGGTTTTTTTTTTTTTTAACAGGTTTAAGTTTATGAAAGTTGTTTTTTTTCCCCATGTAGTTATACACATTTGTGCTATATGACCAAAATGTTTATTTTACTTGGAACCTTGGATAATACAGGAGTTCTGGATTTCTGTAACATAAAAGACCTAGAGAGTCAAATACATTTAAGATCCTTCAAAACTATTTTTTACTTCTAAGTAAGAGCTCATAATTAGTAAGTACATTTGAAGCTATCTTTACCAAGCTTTACATAAAGTAGCACTTAGTACAAAACTAATCTGGTGTTACTGGAAATAAATGGCACTTTATTTCTCTGAAACACAAACTCATTGACTCCATATCTGATGGCATTTCTGATTTGTGAGTTGTAGGTCTGCAAATAATGATATTTCGATGAATGCCAAATCCTTTTAATAATGCTGTTTATTCTCAGATATATTTGAAATGAATGGAGATGAATACTTACTAGTAGAGTTTGTCAATTTCACTCTTCATATGTAAAGATTTTTCCTTCCTGGAAGAAATAATTTTACAAAGAGCATGGCTCTGTAAAGTCTTTTATAAACTTTTAATTGGCTTTGTATACATAGTTTAATGTTAGTGAACATGTATATGTAAAGTTTCAGTGGTTTTAAAGTAGAAAAACAGCATAATGAAGTCTTTTTTTTTTTTTAAAGATTTTATTTATTTATTCATGAGAGACAGAGAGAGAGAGAGAGAGAGGCAGAGGGAGAAGCAGGCTCCCAAGGAGCAGGGAGCCCGATGTGGGACTCGATCCCAGGACCCTGGGATCATGACCTGAGCCGAAGGCAGACGCTTAACCATCTGAGCCACCCAGGCGCCCCATAATGAAGTCTTAATTTTAGTTCTTCAAGTGCCTTTAGTATGAAAATCAGCTTCCCTCCTATTATGTAGTTAATATTGATAAGCAAAATGTCATGTTCTTCCATATAATGGAGCTTTTTTAAAAAGATTTATTTATTTGAGAGAGAGATAAACTCACAAACCTGAGATCAAGAGTCACATGCTCTTCTGACTAAGCCAGCCAGGCACCCCTAAAAAAATTCTCTATTTAAATTAAAATACACATCATCTGTTTTCTTGTTCATAATCCAAGTACCTCAACTGGTTTTTTTTCTTTTTTGTTTTTTGTTCTGTTTACAGTCTTGAGGTCTTTTATTTATTTTATTTTTTACACTTATCCTGCCATGAATTCCTAAAGAATGGGTTCCAGCAGCTCAGGCTCCTTTCCATTGGTTCTCACAAAGTGTGCTTCTCTGGGTGGAGCAGGCTGGCACTTACTTCAGTTGAACCCGAGTACGTCTGTCTTTGGCTTCCTTTTTTTTCTGGTCATTTTCCTTCACATGCTTCAGGAAGCTATCTTGGATCTTTGAGTGCTTAATATGCTCGGTACTTAGGGGCACCTGGTTGGCTCCCTCCATTAAGCATCTGACTCTTGATTTCGGCTCCTGTCTAGATCTCAGGGTCGTTAGTTCAAGCCCCGTATTGGGCTCCATGCTCACTTAGAAAGAAAAAAGTATGCTCAATACTTACATTAATTCTCTTGGCAAGAATCTTGCTCTTGTTTGTTTACAATGCCAACAGCATACTGGGTAACACTATAGGCTCTTTCAGTGTTGCCATGGTAACATTTGTGGGGCATTCAGTTTTGAACAGTGCGCATTCCCTTCATGTCCACAGCTTCATCTTTCTTGTAGATTCACATGTATGTGGCCAAAGGAACAATTCCATGTTTTTGAAAGGCCTAGAGAATATAGCTGGTGTCTCTCTTTTTCCCTTTGTGTTGGTCATTTTGGTGAATTACTAGAAGATGACAGTTCTAGTCAAAAGGCCCAAGTACCTCATCTTAAAGGAATGTGGATTAGTATAATAGTTCTTTAATGCTAGAAAAAATAGGACTGGCAGCCTTTATTCGCTTAAAGATATAAAAGCACATGTTTTAAACTAAGGTACTTGTTTCATTTAATTTTTGTTCTGTTTCCATTTAATTTTAAAAACAAAACTTGGTTTTTTGTTTTTGTTTTTTTTTTTTTAAGATTTTATTTATTTATTTGACAGAGACACAGCGAGAGAGGGAACACAAGCAGGGGGAGTGGGAGAGGGAGAAGCAGGCTCCCCGCCGAGCAGGGAGCCCGATGTGGGACTCGATCCCAGGACCCTGGGATCATGGCCTGAGCCGAAGGCAGACGCTTAACGACTGAGCCACCCAGGCGCCCCTAAAACTTGGTTTTAATTGGTAGGTCTCAGTAGTACCATTGCACTTTTACAGTATACACTTTATTTTTCTAGGCATCCAGTGCACTCATGAAACTATAAAATAATGTATCATGCTGAGGTAGAGGAATGCTAAGCACAGTCTGTTTCAGAAATAAACCCTGACAAGTATAGTCATTTGCCAACTTTTTAAGAGACTAAAGAGGTAAAGTGCCAGTTCTCTTGTAATGTTGACTGTTCTAGAGATTTGGCAAAGCAAATAACTTCAAGAAGACATGTCTTCTCCATCCAGGGTTTTCTTTAAAGAGAAAAACATGACAAGGCCTTGACTTTGGTGCCTAAAAGTTTTAACTGTTAAGAAAATAAACACCCATGCTTCTGAGTTAAGGGTGGGTGGAATCCCTGAGGTGCCTAGAAAGGGAGTAGAGGCGGAGCAGCTGACTCAGCATCTCTAGGAAGCATACCTGTTACGCCATCAGTATCTATGAGCACTACAGATGTGTTTAATTTGTGTGCTCTTTGGCATGGTGGCTTCTATTAGTTGTATGGTTCTCTACAGTGGAATGGATGTTTCATTGTTAGAAAGCAAACAGAGGGTACTTTTGAAGTACTCAGAGTTCACACCAGGATACTATGTTATTGTTTTGTTGTTTTCTCAATCTTTTGTTTTTGAGGACCACAAAAATGCAGTCTGACTCATGGACACCTTTTTTTTTTTAAAGTAGGCTCCATGCCCATTGTGGGGCTAGAACTCACAATCCTGAGATTAAGGGTCACATGTTCTACTGACTGAGCCAGCCAGGTGTCCCTAGGGGATAACTTTACAGTTTGATTTGTAAACTCTGAAAATGGGTGGTAATTTTTACCATTCATGGTGTGAACAAACATTACCATTTCTTACATAGTTCATTTAGCCTTTTTATTCCTTGTGATTAGAGCATCTTTATTCTGCCTTTACGTTTTATAAATCAGCCGTTGTCTCTTCCCCCTCTTCTGCTACAACCATGGAAGTATATAAAATGCTACTACTAATTGGGATAAAAATAGACTCAGTCACATGAACATGAGTTGACAAAAAGATATTTGACATCTGCAGGATTTAATAACCTTACCTTTTGGGGAGACATCTGGTATATCTGTCACACATAGTATGTTCTGATGTCCTACTAGATCTTTTTTTTTTTTTTTTTTTAGAGGTGGGGAAGGGGCAGAGACAGAATCTTAAGCAGGCTCTATGCCCAGCTCCACTAGAGGCAGGGCTGGATCTCACAACCCTGATGAGATCAACACCTGAGCCGAAATCAAGAGTCCGACACTTAATCAACTGAGCCACCCAGGCACCCCCAGATACTTTTTTTGATCTCAAATTTAACTTAAGAGTTGGGCTGTGAGGGGTGCCTGGGTGGCTCAGTCCGTTAAGCAGCTGCTTTCGGCTCAGGTCATGATCCTGGGGTCTTGGGATCGAGCCCCACATCCAGCTCCCTGCTCAGCGGAGAGCCTGTTTCTCCCTCTCCATCTGCCTGTCACTCTGCCTACTTGTGCTCTCTCTCTGTCTCTCTCTCTGTCAAATAAATAAATAAAATCTTTAAAAAAAAATAAAAAAAGAGTTGGGCTGTGAACTTTCATTATTTAATAGTAACCCTACTGGATGATAATCATTCTGTTTCTTTTTTTTTTTTTTTAAGTCTTTGGAGATTTACTTTGGTTTTGTCAATGATTTTTCACATAGACTTAGGGCTGCCATATACACCTGTACAGACTTTGCACAGCGTAGCTGCAGGGAGAACCCTTCCCGTCAAGTGTATTGCTGGTGGTTCCCACTGGAGTTGTGCAGTGAGGCAGCTTACTATAGCTACCTTCACTTTTCTTTTTTTTTTTAATTAACATATAATGTATTATTTGTTTCAGGGGTAGCTACCTTTACTTTTCATGGTATTGCTTAGTTTAATTAGCATTATTGTCTAAATTGCCTTTTGATTCAACTGAGTATTTGAGAATTTCAGATAACTTCCATGAGAATTCCTCTTAAGCCGCTGTGCCATGAACTGTGTCTGTCTGGATTATTTTGGACATATCCAAAGGGGAGCTTATAGAGTAGTCAGTATTTAAAATATGAAGATTGTACGATTTAAGATTTTACAGTCCCAATGATTGGGAAATAACACAGTCTTTTTTTGTTTTGTTTTCCCCAGACACCAACTGGGTATCCTACAATTCAATCCTATTCTGCACTAACTACCCAGAGTTAGTGTCAAACGCCACAAGTTTAAGGACACAGTCCCCCAAGATACCCTCACTTGAGATGCCAGTCCTGAGTCCAGTTTAGCCACAAATTCAGGGGTTTTCTTTTTTTTTTTTTTTTTTTTTAAGAATTTATTTATTTGAGAGAGAGAATGAGAGACAGAGAGCATGAGAGGAAGGAGGGTCAGAGGGAGAAGCAGACTCCCTGCCGAGCAGGGAGCCCCATGCGGGACTCGATCCCGGGACTCGATCCCGGGACTCCAGGATCATGACCTGAGCCGAAGGCAGTCGCTTAACCGACTGAGCCACCCTGGCGCCCAAATTCAGGGGTTTTCATGCCCCCATCTCAGGTTCTGTAATTTGCCAGAACAACTAGAACTAAGGAAAACACTGCTTACCTTTACTGGTTTATTATAAAGGACACAACTCTGGAACAGCCAAGTGAAAGAGGTGCATAGGACCAGATGTGGTGGATGGGGTACAGAGCTTCCATGCCCTCACTGGAAATGCTAGCCTTCTGGCACCTCCATTGTCCTCACTAACCCAGAATCTCCGAGTCCTATTGTTTAGGGGATTTTTTTTTTTTTAAGATTTTATTTATTTATTTGACAGAGACACAGTGAGAAAGGGAATACAAAGCAGGGAGCCCGATGTGGGGCTCGATCCCAGGACCCTGGGATCATGACCTGAGCCAAAGGCAAACACTTAATGACTGAGCACCCAGGCGCCCTTGTTTAGGGGATTTTATGGAAGTTTCATTACATAGGCATGATTGATTTAGTCATTAGTTATTGGTACTTAATTGTACTTAATCTCCAGCCCCTCTGCCCTCCCTGGACGTCTGCCTTTCTGATGACCAGGCCCCATCCTAAAGCTATTTAGTAGACCCACCACTACCAAGTCCCCTCGTTAGATAAACCCAGATACAGTGGAAATTGTCTTGTAAATAACAAAAGGTGCTCCCTTCACTCAGGAAATTCCAGGGTTTTAGGAGTTGTAGGCCCAAAACCAAGGACAGGACCCAGTATATATTTTTTATTATGCCATACCTGAATAGTACTAAACAATTTATAAAGATGTAAGGAGAAAAAAAAAACCTAGAAAAAAATGTTCAACAATAGAGGATTGATTAAATAATGAAACAATACTAAATCACCATGAAAATTGTTGTCTATGTGTAGATACAGAATGGAGTTTGTGAACTGTTTTGAACTTGATTAGCATCTTCAGCAGTTTCCAAATGCAAGAATTTAGTGGTAGCAAGTAGCACCAGCAGAAGAATTCTAGAGAGCTGACAACACAATACAGGCAGTGTACAATTTATGAAAAAGTTGTGCCCCAAAAGTTAGCTGTTTGAAATTTTGAACACATTCTACCTGTTAAGAAACAAAAATTCAACTGAGTAAATGTGAAGATCTAATTGGCTTGGGACGCCTGGGTGGCTCAATTGTTAAGCATCTGCCTTTGGCTCAGGTCTTAATCCCAGGGTCCTGGCTCCCTGCTCAGCGGGAAGCCTGCTTCTCCATCACCCCCTGCTTGTGTTCCCTCTCTCGCTGTGTCTCTTTCTGTCAAATAAAAGCTTTAAAAAAAAAAAAATCTAATTGGCTTTATTAAGCGATTTGTTGAATCGGGTAGCATCCCACCTAGCAAGTTGAGGGGAACTCCAAGGAGTTGTACAAAATGGAAGGATTTTATAGAAGGAGGGTAGGGCAAAGAAGTTATTAGCAAAAGAGAAGGAAGGATTGTTCCAGGGCCCGGTCACTTTCCCTTGGGAGAAGGGGGGGGGTGGCGGTGTTCTGTTAGGTGAATCACCTCATCTTCCTTTGTGGGGATAGAGAGGGCCCATATGACAGATTACCTCATAGGGTGCTGATCAGAAAGTTTCAGACTCACTAGTTAAGACTACATTTTGTGGGGAGGTTGGAATTCATGGTTAGGTGTTAGGTATTAGGCCCAGTTTGGTGACTTGGCCTAAGTGGCTTGGGCCTGTGGGTTTCCTTTTAACACCCCAAAGAAACAATATTATAAGTACTGTGGGCCCAAGTCAGCCTAAAGCCAACCTAATTTTACCCATGGAATTCTTGGAGTATATGTAGTATCTACACTTAAAACAATTTTATGAGTTGACTTCATTTTAAGTTCCAACTAGAGTCACCCAAAACAGATCTTCATTCAGTAGAATGAGGAGTTGAGAGAATATATGGAACATAGCAAAGAATCAGATATTAAACTCTGGCTGTTGGTAACTTGTTAACTAAGTCTTCAGAAAAGAAGACAGATTTCTGTATCTCCCTTTGTGTCCAAAAGGATAGGATGGAAATAAGATTTCCTTCAAAAGCTAGGAGCTATTTGTGGTTATCTTTTTTTTTTTTTTTTAACTCTAAAAGAAATGCATATCCATTTAAAAATAAATACCAGTTTACTTAAAAGTAATGATAATCTCAACTTATTGCCAAGTGATGCAGAAAAAGTGCATGTATACACATGCAACACAGATAAAGCACATGTGGCCAAAAAATTAGTTTGTGAATATAGATGATGTTTATAAGGTTGTTTATATCCTTTCAACTTCTCTGTAAGTTTGAAATTTTCCCAAAAAAGATGGAGATTAAACAAACAGGAATATTCCTTTATCTCCAAATCCCGATTTTAGTATATGTGCTGCCGAAGTGAAGCATCCTTTATCTCCAATTCCCAACCCTATTCATTCTCCAGAGGTAAACTGTTAGCAGTCAAGCTTGTATCTTTTCAAGCAAGTTTTTTAAAAATTCATTTAGAAAGATACAGAAGTATTTTTTGCATAAATGGAATCATAGTATACATAGGATTATGCTGTATTTTACTGATATTCTGCTTGCTTTTTAAATTTAACAGTATGTACTGGTTTTCTATTGCTGTGTAATAAATTACCACAAACTTAGTGACTTAAAACAACACAAATATAGAGTTTTGGAGGTCAGAAATCTCTCTGGGCTAAAATCAAGCAGGGTTGTGTTTCTTCAGGACACTTAGGGAAAATCGATTTTATTGCTTTTTTCCCAGTTTTTTAGAGTCTCCTCCAATCCTTGGCTCATGGCCCCCTCCTCAGTCTTCAAAGCATCTTGAAGCTTAGCATCTTCAGGTATCTTTGACACTTCTCTCTTAAAAGGACCCTTGTGAAATCAGTGGGCCCACTTGAATAACCCCCATGTTAAGATCTTTAATTGTGTCTGCAAAGTCCCTTTTGCTTTGTAAGGTAACATATAGACAGATTTCAGGGATAGGACATGGACATCTCTGGAGGGCTCTTATTTTACCTACCACACCTTATATCATACCTAGCTTGCTTTATCAGTGTATGTGAATCTAGCATTCTTTTTAACAACTGTATTATAGAACTGATGTAAAATTTACGTAATCACTCTTATGAATATTTAGTTTTCTAATTTTTATGTGACAATAAGTCCTACTAGGAACATTTTTGTACGTATCTGTGTGACTATATCAGTGTACCTGTGGGATAAATTCCTAAAACTGCTGGGTCAAAGGATAAATGTGTTATTGGTTTGATAATACTGCCAAATTGCCTTCCATACTGTTCTACCAGTTCACCTTCCCATAGCCACACCTATTTATTTCCCCATACTCTTGTAAACACAAAATACTAATAATCTTTTTCATGTTTTTAATATAGTAAAAATTTTATTATTCCAATTGCATTTCCATCATTAAAAATGAGGTTGAGCATTGTTGTATTACTTTCTTTTGGAATTTCAGATTAAACGTTTTGGACATAAAGAGCAACATATTTCATGATGGACTTCTGAGAATTTGGGTCCATGATGTTTGTATTTATTTAAAAGCATGTTTACAGTATACTAAATGTTTTTTAAATAGAATAGCTATGCATTAAGGTCAGTGGCTTCCCAAAAGAAAACATGTTGTAATAATTACCAAGACTTCTTAATCAGTAAGTGTATATTGGGCTTTGTTGTTGATTACATAAAACACAATAATTTATTTCCTTGTTTCTAGGTTTTGTTTTGTTTTTTCTTGGTGTTGAAGTAATTCCGAATTGGGGTTTGTTTTCTTTTTTAAATTCTGTAACTACCAGCTTCGTAGTATCAGCTTTGAATAAGTCTCCATTACCTCTTTGTCACATTCTACTTTCCTCCACACAATATGTGAAATCTCTGTGATACATAAAAAAGATAGAGAAATGCGAAATGTAATTTGATATTATCTATACTCAGCCTTCAGCTAACTGATCTTAAATGACTGATCTCTGAGAGAAAAGTTATTCCATCCATAACTCAAACCTTTTAAAAATCCTTTCAAACTGAAAACAGTGGTTGCTTCTGAAGGTAGGGGCAGGAAGATGACTGGGTGGCCAGAGTGGTAGTGTCAAGGGTGAGAGGGAGTCTTCTTAGTGTATAGTCCTTCTTAGTATCTTTAAAGATTGTAAATATGGAACTAGGTCACCTATTCAAAAAATCATTTTTAAAGCCCTTTTATAGGGCTTCTGGGTGGCTCAGTTGGTTAAGCGACTGCCTTCGGCTCAGGTCATGATCCTGGAGTCCCGGGATGGAGTCCCGCATCAGGGAGTCTGCTTCTCCCTCTGACCTTCCCCCCTCTCATGCTCTCTCTCTATCTCATTCTCTCTCTCAAATAAATAAATAAAATCTTAAAAAAAAAAAAAGCCCTTTTATAATTCTCATGTGACTCAAGTGGCAGCTTGATTCATTCCATGGAGGTGTGGGAAGATGAGCCTCATCTCTCTCCACATTAAAGGTAGGATCTAAAAGTGATTCTTTTTTTTTTTTTTTTAAGATTTTATTTATTTATTTGACAGAGAGAGACACAGCGAGAGAGGGAACACAAGCAGGGGGAGTGGGAGAGGGAGAAGCAGGCTCCCCGCAGAGCAGGCAGCCCGATGTGGGACTCGATCCCAGGACCCTGGGATCATGACCTGAGCCGAAGGCAGTCGCTCAACCAACTGAGCCACCCAGGCGCCCCTAAAAGTGATTCTTAATCTCAAATTCCAACTTTAGTGTATACAGTTGACCCTCGAACAATGTGGGGGTTAGAGATGGCATGTATAATTTTTGACTCCCCCAAAACTTTACTAATAGCCTGTTGACTGGAAGCCTCACTGATAACATGAACAGTTGATTAATACATATTTTGGATGTTATTTGTATCATATACTGTATTCTTACATTAAAGTAAGCTAAAGAAAATGTTAAAATCATACAGAAGGGAAAATACATTACATACTGTACTGTATTAAAATTTACCTGTATGTGGGCCTATGTAGTTGAAAACTGTGTTCAAGGAGCAACTGTATATTATTACTATTGCAGTATAAATTCCTGCATGAATATATTTTGAAAGAAAATTAAATGTAAATCACCTAGAACTTATAAGTCAATATGATAATCCAAGTCCCATGCATTTAATTCTTCCTTCTTCTCCCTCTGCCCCTCCCCCCACTTGCTCTCAATTGCGCTCTCTCAAATAAAAAAAAAAATCTTTCTTAAAAAAAGTATTTTTGTGGCGCGCCTGGGTGGCTCAGTCGTTAAGCATCTGCCTTCAGCTCAGGTCATGATCCCAGGGTCCTGGGATCGAGCCCCGCATCGGGCTCCCTGCTCCGCGGGAAGCCTGCTTCTCCCTCTCCCACTCCCTCTGCTGTGTTCCCTCTCTCGCTGTGTCTCTCTCTCTGTCAAATAAATAAAATCTTTTTTTTAAAAAAGTGTTTTTACAGTATTTTTGCCTATCCTGATAGGCAAAATGCTCCCTTTGATCATGGTAAAACCTTTTGGCTAACATTGCTTACTATTTTAGGTTGAATTCTCTTACCCGCCCCTGATTCCAGGAGATGGACACGACAGCCACACTTTACCTGAAGAATGGAAGTATCTGCCCTTCCTTGCCTTACCAGATGGTGCACACAACTACCAGGAAGGTATGTAAACAATGGAACAATTAGTAGATGCTTTTTTTTTTTTTAATTTACCAAGACATCTTAGATTCTAAGTATTTTGGTAAATCAAAGGCCTTTGGCTTCTTGTGACTATTCATAAAATATTTTAAATGCTTGTTTGGGGATGACTAGTCATGCACTGGAAGATTTCCAGAGGAGTGCTGGGCTTATGTTGGTAATGTTAGTGAACGTTGGCCACTCTTTTGCCAGGAGTCCTGGCCAAAGTAAGTGGCCAGATTAGGACATCTGCTGCTGGTAGCACTTCCTACATTCATACCTCAGACTCCTCTCGGAGGGAAACTAAAGGGCTTACCTGTACTGGCTACCAATTGACTAGGGCTCTAGCTGCAAACTTACTAGGTTAGTACTCCAATGCCCACCTGGGATTGCTTCTCCACCCCTGGAGCCACTGCTATTGCAGTGCTCTGCTTAAAAGTTTACATGTAAGGGGTGGCTGGCTGGCTTAGTTGGTAGAGCGTGAGACTCTTGATCTTGGGGTTGTAAGTTCAAGCCCCATGTCGGGTGTAAAAAAAGTTTGCATATAAGAGGAACATGTTAACACCCTCAGAGAAAAAGCAATGCTGAATTACTACTGAGTCTCCTATGACCCTATAAATGAGTGCTTTGGCTCAACAAAGGACGTTTTATTATGGCATGGACTCTACCAAAACACCAGATTAAACTTGGTTTAATTACCTCTTTTCCTTATACTTAATAATTTTCATATGAAATGAAGCAAATGTTACTATGCAGTTTAGTGTAAAATTTAAATTATTTTTAACCTTGCAAACCTTTTCTTCCTAACTTTTTTTATTATGAAAGCTTTTTTTTTGTTTAAGATTTTATTTATTTATTTGACAGAGAGATAGACAGCGAGAGAGGGAACACAAGCAGGGGGAGTGGGAGAGGGAGAAGCAGGCCTCCCGCAGAGCAGGGAGCCTGATGCGGGGCTCGATCCCAGGACCCTGGGATCATGACCTGAGCCGAAGGCAGACACTTAATGACTGAGCCACCCAGGCGCCCCTGAAAGCTTTTAAACATACAGAAAAGTTGAAAGAATAGTATAGTGAATATCCCACATATTTTCTTTATATTTATGTGTGTGTACAGTTTTGCCTCTCCTATTTGAAAGTCTAACACCATGTTGTAGACACTATGACAGTTTACCTCTAAATACTTCAGCATGCACTCCTAAGAGTAAGATTATTCCTCAGGATAACTTCCAATACCATTATGACAGCTAAGAGATTTAACAGTAATTTGAATATATCTAATATCTAATCTATGTTCAAATTTCTCCAGTTATTCCAAGAATTTCTTGGATCTATCCAAGATTCATGTGTTACCTTTTGTTTGTATGATTCTCTACCTCTTTTAATCTGAAATAAAATATTTTCCTTTTTTAAATTTTTTAAATTTAAATTCAGTTAATTAACATGTATTATTCGTTTCAGAGGTAAAGGTCAGTGACTCCATCAGTCTTATACCGAGTGTTCATTATATCACGTGCCCTCCTTAATGTCCATCACCCAGTTACCCCATCCCCCCACCAGGCCCCCCTCCAGCAACCTTCAGTTTGTTTCCTGTGATTAAGAGTCTCTTATGGTTTGATTAAGTATTTTCTGAGATAAGTGATTGTAGTTTCAATTTTAACCTGTTTTATAATTCAGCCCCTTGGGCTTTTTGAGAATGTGCATGAATGAATGTACATGGTAAGGCAGTAAGATGGATTCTAAGAAACCAGTGGTTGTGATGCTAGAAGTAGGTATGACATGGGTTCCTTATTACATCATCATTTTGGTTGTAATTAACTGTATTATAATACTTCAGTTTACATTATTTATTAATAAGGGTAATTCACTTTGGTATTTACATTTTTCTGTGTATCTCTTAGATACGGTGTTTTTTCACTTGCCACCCAGAAATGGAAACGGAGCCACAGTGTATGGTATCTCCTGTTATCGACAGATTGAAGCCAAGGTATGGTAGTTACAGTGAACAACAACAAAAAACACTGGTATTATTTTAGATTTTTATAAACAATTTGCAGTTATTTTCCCAGTAGTACCAGTTTATTCACATGAATGTTTTTGTAAGTTGACATGGGTAACTATAATTACCATAAAATATTTTGTCCATTGATTTTATATAGTGATACCTAAATTATCCATTTGTCTTCAAAATACTGTATTTAAACTTTATAGTGTCCTTGAATTTTCTTTTTCTAGTGTTTGGTATATAATTTAGAAAAATGAAGTGATAATGTATGTTGTTCTTTAAGCAGCTGTTTAGAATTAGGGGATAGTACTTGTAGTAGTTTTGAAATACTTGCACGTTATCTTAATTATCTACAACTAAGATTTTTGTTAATTCTTAAATTACCTTGTTAATTCTTAAATTACCTGCCAGCTTAATTCCTGAATTACTATAATAACTCTAGTTAATAAATTCACATAAGCCAAGATGGGTAGCTTCCCCTTTCATATGGTTTGCTTCTGAGCAGCACTGGTTTTTTTGTGGTGAAGACACTCTGAGTAAAAATCTCTTGCCTATCATGACATCATTAGTACTCTAAAGTAGTGAGTGTTTCTCAACTTCAGCTATACATTGGAGTCACCTGGAGAGCTTTAACTCCTAGAAAGGCCTGGGTCCCAACCCCAGAGATTCTGATTTAATGTTCTGGTTCTCAGGAGTTTTAAAAGCTCCTCAGGTGATTCCAATATGTAGCCAAGATTGCAAACCACTGCTCTAAAACAGTGATTTTTAACCAGAATTACTTGGAGACTTTCCTTTCCTTTCCTCTCCTTTCCTCTCCTTTCTCCTTTCCATTCCATTCCATTCCTTCCTTTAAATACATTCCTGGCCTTTCCTTTTGCTGTGACTAAATTAGAATCTCTGGGAGTAGGGCCTAGGCAATTATAAGTTTTAAAAGCTTCCTCAGGTGAATAATTAAGTTAATCTTTTAAAATTTTCATTAGCTTTTTTTAATGACCATTTCAAACATGCAGATAAAAGAATTGTATGATGAACACCTGTATGCCCACCGTCTAGATTCAACAAATGTCAGCTTTGTGTGTGTGTCTGTATTTTTCCCTGAACCATTTCAAAGTAAACTGCAGGTACAAATTCCACCATACCCAAAGTAGTTAACTACTTGAAACAGCCCTTCATGCACAGGGCCTGGAATATAGGACACACCTAGTAAATATTTACAGAATGAATATCTGAATTTAAAGATAGAGATAAACCTGAGAGTAAGAGTTAGCCTGATAGCTTTGTACATTTGATTGCTTCATATTACTGTTACCCTTAATGTACATTTCTATGAGATGAGCTGAGTTGCCCCCACCACTTTCTTGGAAATCTGTTCCTTTTACTCTTATCCCCTCTAGGTTGTGTAAACACTAGTAAAATTCTCCAAAGCTGTCAACATTAACAGTTGTCGTGCTCTGCATAGCCTTTAAATGGCATTTCATACTGCCTGTCTTCCTCACCCCTTGGGTCTGACCCACTCCACAGTATATTGAGGTTGCCATTTTCTCCAAATTTTTCTATCCTTACCTGATAACCAGAGGGATGATAAGATAGGTATCCAAAGGACCTAGAACGTAGGAAAAAGACGGATTCCTTTGAATGAAAGTGAGACCTGATAGATGAATCCAATCAAGGCAGAGAGGTAGAAAACAGATTGAAGGAAGGCTCTATTCTTGACTTCGTTTAATGACTGGTCGTCAGTCATCAGTCATTTGAAGACACTGAGGCCCCTTGGTCCTCAAGACAGGTCCAAAGAGATGTCAGGCAGTACACTACAGAGGGGAAGAATAGTTCTTACTTTCTTCACAGAATTATCTGAGGTTGATCAAATGAACGCTTGTTCCTTACTAGCAGAGAACTATAGACATCTCATGTGGTCATCCTCAGAATCATCAAGGCATGAGTTATGGCTCAGGGCTGGTCTACAATACTATTTTGCCTGGATAAACTCCAGGCAGCATAGAACCACCTTAACAAAACTGTTGCCAGTTCTTCTGTCTTGGGAGTTTTAAACTAGCCCCTTCTCACCAGGAACAGTAGTCTCTGAAAGGATGCCCTTTTTCAAAAGAGAATCAAGGACATTTGATTTGCATTATGGGTGTGGCAACTTACACATAAAGTATTCTCCATCATACGGTAAATTCCTTGAGAGTAGGGATTATCTCTCATGGTTACATTCCTAGTGCCTACCAGATTCTGGCACAAAGTTTCCTGGCTGACTCATTCAATAAATATTTTCTGAGATTCTCAATAAATTTGGAGTTTAACTAAATGTAAGAAATTTTTTCTGTCTCACTGCTATTTTTATATTGAAAGATAATTTTTAAATATTTCTATGCAATATTTCTAATGATGACTGTTTACATAGGCATTGAAAGTACGGCAAGCAGATATCACCAGAGAGACCGTTCAGAAAAGTGTCTGTGTTCTAAGCAAGTTGGTAAGAGACCAAATAACTCGTTAATGTGTTTGTTAAATATTCGTGTCAGATTTTTACTTGAGAATAAGGCATTATTAGAATAAGGAGAGATTTATGGAAACAGTAATAGATTAAAATTCATTAGGGGCTCTTATTTATTCTTGTGCATCTCCTCTTTCTCTTTGCCTTTCAGCAGTTTTACTCTCATTTGCACCTCTACCCACAACTAGATAAGACGAAGGAAATCTCCTAGCTAGGTATTTGGAAAAGAGGTTGACACTTGACCAAAATGAGGTAGCTAATATATTTCATTTATCCATTTTTATTTTTAAGACTTTGGATAAATAATATATTACTGAAACTGAAAATATCATAATCGCTAGATTTTATTGGTATAAAAGTACATGACTTTTGCTATGAAAAATGGTAACCTTAACTTGCTCTTTAAAAACTTAAAATTTGGGGACACCTGGGGTGGCTCAGTCAGTTAAGCTTCTGACTCCTGATTTCAGCTCAGGTCATGATCTCAGAGTTGTGAGGTTGAGCTCAGGGTCAGGCTCTGTGCTCAGCAGGAAGTCAGCTTGGGATTCTCTCTCTCCCTTTCCCCCTCCCCCTGCTCGTGTGGGCGTGCTCTTGCTCTCTCTAAAAAATAAAAT
The DNA here is from genome assembly GCF_002201575.2 of Neomonachus schauinslandi. Classification (NCBI taxonomy): domain Eukaryota; kingdom Metazoa; phylum Chordata; class Mammalia; order Carnivora; family Phocidae; genus Neomonachus; species Neomonachus schauinslandi. Next base: position 62,020,470 of record NC_058414.1, read on the forward strand.
CTTGGGGCGCCTGGGTGGCTCAGATGGTTAAGCGTCTGCCTTTGGCTCAGGTCATGATCCCAGGGTCCTGGGATCGAGCCCCACATAGGGCTCCTGGCTCAGCGGGGAGCCTGCTTCTCCCTCTCCCTCTGCCTCTCTCCCTACTCATGCTCTCTCTATCTCTGTGTCTCAAATGAATAAATAAAATCTTAAAAAAAAAAATAGATAAAATCTTTTAAAAATTTTTGAGGAACAGAAATGACAATGAATTGTACAATAACAATACTTTAAAATTGTTTCATCTATGTACAGTTTGATCAGATGCAAGTGTATAATTTTAACTTTATTTTTTGAAGAAAATATATAACGTTTCTTATTTTTCATAGCTCTTCGTTAAATCATTTGTAATTTTTTTTTTTAATTAATGGGAGAATAACACCTTTACCAATAACACCAAATGACTAATTCTACACGTAAATATAATCTCCCAAATCTCCTTTGTGGGGAAAAATCCGGATCTCTATCATATTAATTCTCTTATAGTGGTATGATTACTGAATACAAACGTTTCTGCATTTAACCTAAATCAAAATGGAGAATATTGCATTTGCCTAGTCACCACATGTATGTAGGTTTTGTTTAATTATTTCTTCTGCATTGTCCACTTTCTTTTTTATTTTTAGTTTTTAAGATCTTATCCATTTGAGAGACAGCACGAGGGGTGGGGTGCAGAAGGAAAGGGGGAGAGAAAAACAGACTCCCCACTAAGTAGGGAACCTGACGCAGGGCTCAATCCCAGGACCCTAAGATCATGACCCGAGCTGGAGGCAGATGCTTAACAGACTGAGCCACCTAGGTGCCCCTGCCTTGTCCAGTTTCTTATATCCACAGACAATTTAAATGTAGTTTGCTTAATATATGTTGAATTTTGCAAAATAGGACTTATTTGGCTTTTACTACTAAGCTTAAAAAAGTACTGAATAGGGGCACCTGGGTGGCTCAGTCGGTTAAGCAGCTGCCTTCGGTTCAGGTCATGATCCCAGGACCCTGGGATCATGACCTGAGCCGAAGGCAGACGCTTAACCATCTGAGTCACCCAGGCGCCCATAAATAAAATCTTTTAAAAAAAATTCTGGATAATAATAATTTATACTGTGGGCCGTAATAATAAGATATTGAGGGTACCTGGGTGGCTCAGTCGTTAAGCATCTGCCTTCGGCTCAGATCATGATCCCAGGGTCCTGGGATCAAGCCCCACATCGGGCTCCCTGCTCAACGGGAGGCCTGCTTCTCCCTCTCCCCCTGCTTGTGTTCCCTCTCTCGCTGTCTCTCTCTGTCAAATAAATAAATAAAATCTTCAAAAAAAAAAAAAAAGATTTTGAGGATCAGATATTGCTCCCAAGATCATAATTTTAAATAGAGGGCAAGAATAGACTCCTTGAAAAAACAAGGTTGTAAAAGACCCCGATATCAGAACATTGGTAGATTGCACCTAGATAGTTTCTAGAAGGGTAGCCTGAAAAATAGACATCAGTGAATACTTTTTTATACTGGGCCAGATGATCAGAGTATAGGAGTACCAGATATTAAAGCAACTGTGACATGTTAAAAGACTTCCTGAGTAATCTTTCTTCAAAGAACAATTATAATTATAATAAATGTCATTCATCAGGTCCCTGTATGTCAGGTGTTAATTCTATACCAGACACTTTTTAGATATAACTGTCATTTGAATCCTCATAAAACAGTGAGATCTAAGTATTTATTGCTCTCATTTTACAAATATGTATGAGAGAAAAAAATATCTCTCATAAACCTATTAAGTGATAAAATTGGGGGTGAAAATCCAGTTTTATCTATCTTTAAACAGCATAGGGGATAAGGAGAGCTAGCTCACGCAAAAGAGTTTGGTGGTTCATAGTGCATTGTAGTCTTTATATATAAAATATATATTTAAAATATATAAAATATTATACTTAGATCTTTAGATGGTAATAATGATACATTAACAGGGATATTGGTGGGGGAGCTCTTCTGGTATTACTTGTTTTAATTAATTAGAGTATATATATATAGCATGGTTTCTGCATTCTAAGAAGGACACACAAATCAGGAAACATCTAGAAAAGAACACCGAAAATAAAGGATGGAAATAGTAGAAGAGGGTCTTAAATTAAAAAAAGAATTAAGGAATAATTTTGTTGAAGTATACGAAAGAATATTTTGATAAAGGACACAGACTAGTTGTTCCAAGCCTCATAGAGGACAAAAAAAGGAAATGAACTTAAATTTAATTATGAATGTTCAACTAGATATAAGAACTGGCTGTTATAAGGATGATTAAGGGTCATCACAAACCAGCAGAACAGTGCAGAATTAGAATGTTTTAAATTTTATAATAGCTAACGTTTAGGTGCTTTCCATGTGCCAGACACTCTGAGTGCTTTTACCTGTGTTACTTAGTTCTGGAAACAACGCCATAAGATGTGCTGTCTTTTCATATGCCAGTGTGCACATCAGCAAGCAAATGTGGAGAGGTTCAGTGCCTGGGGTTATGTGGCTGAGTGATAGAGCGGATCCAGGGGGTCTGTGCCCACCTCTCAACCACTGTACTCCAAGTGTGTCAGGCTCTTTTCGACCGCAGCCATAGAGCTGGACCAGGTGATATAACAGCTTTTAGCTGTGGATAAGATACTAAAGTTGAAGTTCGTTTTTCTCCCTGTTCCAATTACAAAGTTGTAAGATGTTTGTTTTTTACTATTATCCAACTAATGGTATTTTTTTTTCTTTAAGCCTCTCTATGGCTTACTTCAAGCAAAACTTCAGCTCATTACACATGCATATTTTGAAGAGAAGGATTTTTCCCAAATTTCCATTCTAAAGGTAACTATATCCCTCTATAGATATATTTGGCTGAAAACAGATTCATGAATCAATTAATCTTGTCAGTAATATTTTGGAAGATAATCTTGTTAGCTTAAGAAAGACATTCTTCTTTGACAGTAACATTGACCCTACTATGATCCAGCAATTGCACTACTACTTATTTATCCAAAGGATACATAAATACAGATTTGAAGGGGTACGTACACCCCAGTGTTTATAGCAGCATTATCAACAATAGCCAAACTGTGGAAAGAGCCCAAGTGTCATCGACTAATGAATGGATAAAGAAGATGTGGTATGAAATCTTGCCATTTGCAACAACATGCATGGAGCTAGAGTGTATTATGCTAAGCAAAAGAAGTCAGAAAGACAAATACCATATGATTTCATTCATATGTGGAATTTAAGAAGCAAAATAAATGAACATATGGAAAGGGGAGGGGGAAAAAAGGGAGAGAGGGAAACAAACCATAAGAGACTTTCAAGGATAGAAAACAATCTGCTGAGGGTTGATGGAGGGAGGTGGGTGGGGGATGTGCTAGATGGGCGCCGGGTATATAGGAGGGCACTTGTGATGAGCACTGGATGTTGCATGTAAGTGATGAATCATTGAATTCTCCTGAAACCAATATTCCACTGTATGTTAACTAGAATTTAAATAAAAATTTAAAAGGAAAAAAACCCAAAGATTTGCAAATTGAAAAAAAGAAAATCACATTGAAAGGCGAAGGATCTGTCCAAAATGTACAGTTGATATTTATTAAATTTAACCAAACTGCCTTTTATTAGGAAATAATGACTACAAAGGACTATAATTAATGTAAGTGTTTCTATTAATGGGTGGTAGCTCTTTTGCTGTGGCATTGCTTCTCTAAATTTGCTTGTCTTATTAATATACTGCACAATATGTTTATCAGTCTTCTGGTTCCAATCTCCCAAATCAAAAAACAAAACACAACCAGACTACATGACTGTGTTACTAAAGATGGATAGCATGTTTTTCTTTGGGCTGCCATGAATGTGTGGAACATGGATCTCTCCTGGATTTTAGTGAGTATGGGACAATTAGGTGTTTAGCAAGAAAGTAGAGGGAACTTAGCCTAGAATCCATACCACCATGTGAGTGAACTAAGCTTTTAAAATGAAGAGGAAGAGAAGGAGGGAGTGCTGGAAACTGGTAAGGTTTCAGAGAGACCTTCATTGTTACTGGCGAAACAAACTGCCTCGGTTAAAGAACCAGTTTTTTCCTGGTCATCATACTTCTAATTTCGTGTCTGAAATGATTGTAAAATGTTCTAAATTGAATTTATATTTTATAGGAGCTTTATGAGCATATGAATAGTTCCTTGGGAGGAACTTCATTAGAAGGATCCCAAGTATATCTTGGTAAGTAGCTTTTCTACAAATCAGAAGAAATGCTCTCATTTCTTCACGTTTGGTAAACCAAGTTGCATGTAAAACGTCATAAAGTTAAATTTCTGTATGGGATCTAAATTTAAATTCTTCAATGTTTGATGTTGCTGTTCCCTTACATATCTTCTTAGCCAGTATTTATTTCTATTGAGAAAGGTTATAACATAATTATAGCAGTATTTAGAACTATTCTATTAGTTCTGTTATTCTGAAAAGCAAATTTCTGCTTTTCAGAATAATAACGGAAGTTTTTTCTTTTTCTTATGGTTAGGCTGGCCAGGTCAATTCCCTGTTAAAACAAAGAGGAAGAGCAAGAGAGAGAGATTTGCTCAGCTCTTTTCTATCCTAAAATTTTTCAAGTTGGGGGTTTTGTTTGATTTATACTGTTTTGATAATCCAGAATATTCATTGGTGTCCAAGGTACTCAATAGGCACTCAATAAATATCCTTTTCATGATGAGAAACTAATAAAGTAGCCATTAGCCTCATGTGGCTATTTACATTTAGATTAGAATTAATAAAAGTTAAATAAAGTTAAAAAGTCATTTTGTGAATACATTTGCTACATTTCAAATGTTCATTGGTCACATGTGGCTACTGTATTGGACAAAGCAGATTTAGAACATTTCCATTATTGTAGGAAGTTCTGTTGGACCATGCTGTCTTTGACCGTTAACAGTTATTTAATAAATTCCAAGTATATGTGTACATAATCAAGTATTACGTAAATATTTTAATATTTGCATATTCTTCTATTCCTATTTTTACCTACCTTTTCTTTGATGGGAAGAAACTTTCTTTGACAAAACCCATAGGCTGTCATCACAGATTAGCTTTTTTGTTAACGTTGTAGGTCTATCTCCTCGAGATCTTGTGCTTCATTTTCGACACAAGGTATGATTCCTTATTTAATTTATAATGTACTAAAATTGTGTTCATTTAACTGAGCAAATTCTATATGCTACAAGGTCCAATACAGATTGTGGCATACCATATTTTAGTTCTTCTAAGACCGTTCTCATAATGATAAAAGTTGAAAATGTTGGTAGAGCTTATAGAAGTTTTTAAAAGTATAGGAATACTGTCTATTTCTGTGCAGAAGAGGATACTTTTTCTGTTGTCTTTGTAATTTCAGATGTCATGAAATTAGAGTGGAAATGAACATGTTTTAATCTTGCAGAGTAGTTTATATGTTGCTCTGAGAGTGAAACATTTTCTAATAAAATATTATACTTACGTCTTCTGATCTTTATTATTAAACATATGTTGACTGGGACATACACACATTAATCATTCATGTACACACATTTATTGAGTATCTGCTGTGTGAATGCCCTGGACATCCAGAAACAAATGAATAGTCCCTGCCCTTGAAGGAGCTTGCAGATATTTCAAGCAAAAATAACATAACTCCTTCCAAAAAGCATAATTTGTTCGAGATTTAAGTGGTTCTTAATTAATACATCATTTTTAATTTTTCAGTATAAGTTCATAATTTTCAATGTAGTTTTAAGCACTATAGTTAATATTATTGATTAAATGATATATGGTTATGTTTGAGGAAGGGAAGAGGCAAATGAATAATAGGCTTGAGTTTATTTTAATGCAATATTTTTTCTTTAGGTCTTAATCCTGTTTAAACTAATTCTTCTTGAAAAAAAGGTGAGATTTGAGGGAATGGAATATTTAACATGTATTGACATTTCTTAAATACTATATAAAATTAAAACTAATGGTAAAGTATAAATGAAGATTTTTTTTGCCTGTCATATTTTGGTAGACTGAAGCACATATTCTTTTTTTTTTTTTTTTTTTTTTTTTAAGATTTTATGTATTTGAGAGAGAGACAGAGAGCATGAGAGGGAGGAGGGTCAGAGGGAGAAGCAGACTCCCTGCTGAGCAGGGAGCCTGATGTGGGACTCGATCCCAGGACTCCAGGATCATGACCTGAGCCAAAGGCAGTCGCTTAACCAGCTGAGCCACCCAGGCGCCCCTGAAGCACATATTCTTATTCACTACCACCAAAGTATAAATTCGTGTAGTCTTCTTTAGGGGCAATTTGACAGTAACCAATTTAAACAGACTTAAATAATAATGAAATGTATTGGGTTACTGCAGACTTCATGGCTGATTGATTGAATGGTTCTACAGTATTATTAAGTATTGAGATTTTTTTCATCTCTTTGCTCCACAGTCTGCAGTGCTAGCTTTATCCTGTGCCTGGTTTCCCTTGTAGTGTAGGTAAACCGCCAACAATAATTGGTCTGTATGCTCTCTCAGTTATAACTGGTGGTAGAGGGGTGTCTGGGTGGCTCAGTCGGTTGAGTGTTAGACTCGTGGTTTTGGCTCAGGTCATGATCTCAGGGTTGTGAGATCCAGCCCTGGGTTAGGCTCCATGAAGAGTGGGGAGTCTGCTTGAGAGCCTCACCCACTGCCCCTCCCCTCACTGGCACATGCGCTCTCTCTCTCTCTCTCTAAAATAAATAAATAAATTGGGGTGCCTGGTGGCTCAGTCAGTTAAACGGCCGACTCTTGATTTCAGTTAAGTGGCCGACTCTTGATTTCAGTTCAGGTCGTAATCACAAGGTCATGGGATCTAGTCCCCCTGTTGGACTCTGTGCTCAGCACAGAGAGTCTGCTTGTCCCTCTCCCTCACCCTCTCTCTCTGTACCTCCCCCTGCTTGCTAGTGCACGCTCTCTCTTTCTGAAATAAATGAATAAAATCTTCAATCAATAAAATCTTAAAAATAATTGGTGTTGGTGGTAGAAATAATACCTATTCCCAAACCATTTAATAAGAATCTTCCTTTGCAATTTGTTTAAACCCGTGAGGCCATGTGCCTGGAGTGAACAAATAATTGTTGCCAAAGAAGTACATATACTAGTTGGTTTAAACTTGTGTTCCAGACCATTCTCTAGTACAAAAAGATTGGTTTGCCATGATTTTAGACCAAGGGTGTACAAACTAGGCCCCAAGGCCAAATCTGGCCCACCATCTATTTTTATAAAGTTTTATTTAAACACAATTATACCCATTCATCTCCTTACTGCTTATTGCTGCTTTTGCACTATAGGGGCAGAGTTGAATAGTTGTGACAGAGACCATATATATCGCCTGCAAAGGAAGGATTCTTAGTATTTGACCCTTTATAGAAAAAATTTGCTGACCTCTGGGTTAGACTAATCAGGAGCTGCCCTTGGATCTGGGGCCAGTTTTATATACCATATTACTGTGCTAAGTGGAGTAGGGGTGAAATAGATGTTCTAAAGTCAGCCATTTATAATGTCCAGTATGGTTTGTTACCTTAAAAATATTTATTCCTTTGACCCAGTAGTTCTCTTAGAGATTTATTTTCCAGAATTAATGTGAGTTAGACACAAAGTCCACCTAAGGCATTCTGTCACAGAATAATTTATAATAATGAATTATCAGTGAATAAGTACTGGTTCATCTTGTATATTGTATATAATTCCAAATGACTGAAGAGATTCTGAGATTTTTTTTATTGTTGTAAAGATGTTTCATTGAATGTTAAGTGAAAGTTTATCAAAGTACATATCAAGCCCATGATCCCAATTTTATAAATAAATATATATTCATTAAAAAACTGGAAGGAAAGATACCAACGGTTTTTGTTTTGTTTTTAAAGATTTTATTTATTTATTTGACAGAGAGATAGCACAAGTAGGCAAAGCGGCAGGCAGAGGGAGAGGGAGAAGCAGGCTCTCCACTGAGCAGGGAGCCCGATGCGGGGCTCGATCCCAGGACCCTGGGATCATGACCTGAGCTGAAGGCAGACACTTAACGACTGAGCCACCCAGGCACCCCAGATATCATCAATTTGAGAATATAGGTTATATATTTATTTATTTACTTATTTATTTAGAGCGTCAGCAGGGGAAAGGGCAGAAGGAGAGGGGGAGAGAAAGAATCTCAAGCCGACTCCGCACTGAGCTCAGAGCCCGACACAGGGCTCGGTCTCAAGACCCCAAGATCATGATCGGAGCCAAAACAAGAATCAGACACTTTACTGATTGAGCCACCCAAGTGACCCTAGGTTATATTTTTAAGAAGGAAATACTCTTCTAGTTTTCTGTAATGAATATGTATTTCTTCTTCGAAGAGAAACATGTAATTTTTTAAATGAATGAATCTAACATACCATATGTGCAATGTTGTAACTTTTTAAAAAGTTTTTAATTGTTGTAAAATACACAAGACACATAATTTACCATCTTAACCAGTTTTTAGTGTATAGTTGAGTGGCATTAAGTACATTCACATTGTTGTGCTATCATCACCATCCATTCATAGACTCTTCATTGTGCAAAACTAAAACTGTACTAAAACATACTATTAATACAGTAACTCCCCATTTTCCCCTCCCCACTGACAGCGACCCTTCTACTTACTGTGTCTATGAATTTGGCTACTCTGAGTTCCTTATACAAGTGAAATCGTGCTGTATTTGTCTTTTTGTGACTGGCTTGTTTTACTAAGCATAGTGTCCTTGAGGCTGATCCATGTATAACATGTGTCAGAATTTCCTTCCTTTTTAAAAAGGGCTGAGTAACATCCATTGTATGTACGTACCATTATTTTTTTTATCCCTTTGTCCTTTGATGGGTTGCTTCCACCTTTTGGCTCTCATGAATAATGCTACTATGAACGTTGGTATGCATACATTTCTTCAAGACCCTGCCTCCAGTTCTTCTGGGTGTATACCCAAAAGTGGTATTGCTGGACCAGACAGTAATTCTGTTTTTAATTTTTTTTTTTTTTTTGAGTAACCACCATACTCTTTTCCATAGTGGCTGCACCATTTTACCTTCCTGTCAACAGTGTGCAAGGATTCCAGTGTCTCTACATCCTTACCAACACTTGTTGTTTTTTAGTTTTTTGATAGTAGCCATCCTAATAGGTGTGAGGTGGTATCTCCTGGTTTTGATTTGCATTTCCCCAATGCTTAGTAATGTTGAGCACCTTTTCATGTGCTTGTTAGTCATTTGTATGTCTTCCTTGAAGAAATGTCTGTTCACGTCCTTTGCCCATTTTAATCGGATTTTTTGGATTTTTTTTTTTTTGAGTTGTAGGTTTCAAACTTTGTTATTGCAGTTCATAATAAAAAGTATTTTACATTGCAACCCAGGGCACACATAGATATATGTATCTGAAACAAAAGTCTTCCAAAATAGTACTTAGCCTAGCTACATGTAGTGGCATTTCTGATCATATAACTTTATCTAATGTGGCAGATCACAGGTACACTCTTTTAATATTGATTTGATGAAATAAGGATGTCCTTTAATGCAACACTTGGTTTCTCTGTACTTGGAAAGCACTCCTTAAGTAAGATCATCTATAAGGAAAGCATAGACAATTGTGGGTGCTATGCTCTGTCCAATAGCACTTCAGTGTAACTAAATGATTTAATTGTTTAAAAAAGAAAAAAAAAACTCACCTAAGCAAATCTCTGCTTTTTTGAAGTAATTTAATGATTACCAAGTGTCGCTTTTAAACATCTAATCCTGTTTCTGATTTTTTTTCTCAAGTTTTATTCTGAAAAATGTCAAACCTACAGAAAAATTGATAGAATTCTATAATGAACTTTTACATACTTGATCTGTATTGACGATTAACATTTTGCCACTTTTGCATTATATTGCTTTATATATGTTCATTTCCCCCCCCTGAATCCTAATAATTTTAAAATCATGGTATTTTACCCCTAAAAACTTCAGGGTATATTTCTTTTTTTCTTTTTTCTTTTAAAGATTTTATTTATTTATTTGATAGACTAGAACAAGTGAGGAGAAGCAGGCTCCCCGGAGAGGCAGGCTCTGAGCTGAGCAGGGAGTCTGACATGGGGTTCCATCCCAGGACCCTGGGATCAAGACCTGAGCCAAAGGCAGATACTTAACCAATTGAGCCACCCAGGCGCCCCAGGATGTATTTCTTTCTTTCTTTCTTTCTTTTTTTTTTTAAAGATTTTATTTATTTATTTGAGAGAGAGAGAGAAACAGCATGAGAGGGGATAGGGTCAGAGGGAGAAGCAGGCTCCCCGTCGAGCCGGCAGCCCGATGTGGGACTTGATCCCAGGACTCCGGGATGATGACCTGAGCCGAAGGCAGTCGCTTAACCAACTGAGCCACCCAGGCGCCCCCCAGGATGTATTTCTTAAGAATAAGAGTATATTCCCATATAACTAAAATACCATTTTCACATTTCCTCGGGTGTTATAATAATGTCCTATAAACTGGTTGTTTCTTTCACTCTGGGGACCAAGCATCATGTATTGCCTTATAGTTCTCTTTAATCCTGTAATCTCAAACTGCTCTACCACCTTGCTGTTTTTTTGGTTTCTTTTTGTTTTTCATGGCATTGGCTTTTTTTTTTTTTTTTTTTTAAAGAATACAAACAAGTTATAAGATTAGATTTGTCCGATTATTTTCTTTTGGCTAGTTTCAGATTAAATTTCTGTGGCAAGAGTACTATACAGGTGTGTCCTTCTCAGAGTTATCATACCAGGAGGTCCATAACTGTCTGTAGTATTATTGGTGATGTGAAACTTGATCATTTGATTAAAGTGGTAGTCCCCAGATTTCTTCATAATGAGGTACTTGTGTTTCCCTTCGCAACTAATAGCTAATCTGTGGGATGATAAATTTGAAGCTATGTGAATATCCTGTTGCCCAGTAACTTTTCATAGTAGCTGTAGCTTCCATTGGTAATTTTTAACTGAATCATGGTAGATGCTTGGTGATTTCTTTGATTCTTTCATTAATGCTATATTAGCTGTTATTCTTCTGTAAAGAAGTAGTTTTCCTTCTCTATATCTCCCCCCACCCTTTTTTTATGTTGTAGACTCATGAATTTTCTAATTTAATTTTGATTTAATCCATTTCAGGTTCTCTTTTATATTTCTCCAGTGAATAAATTGGTGGGTGCCCTGATGACTGTGTTATCCCTTTTTCCAGGTAGGAGGGTAACAGTATCTACTCTTTCTTTCATTTAACTTGTACTGGAACTTTGAATGATAAAAAATTTTAAGGATAAACTTGCTACGGATAACATTTCTATTTTAACGTGATTTTTCTTTTGGCATTGGGTTTCTCTCTTTTGTATGAGATTTTTTTTTTTTTTTAATTAAAACGTGTGCAAGCATAACTTACTAAAATTTTTATAGGAGAGTTCTAGTTAGAATGGAATATGCAACTCTTATCTTTTCCCACCTTATTGTAAGCCAAGCTGTTCTCCAATATTGTATGTTGTAGGCATGATTGAACATGGTCTCAGTGACTGTTCTCAGTACAGACCCCGAAAGAGTATGTCTGAAGATGCTGCACTTCACGAAAGCAATCTCCCTGCAGATGATTTTGTTTCTGTGTCTGCTCCTGACATTTCAAATACCAACTCAGGAACTGTTAAGAAAATCATGACAGGAAACCATGGAGGAGATGCTGGCATCAACCTTGAAGAACCGTTGCTCCAAGTAGACGATGACAGCAGCAAAGTTCAGGAACCCAATGAAACCAGTCAATATTTGAAACCTCCTTCTCGCCCATCTCCAGAGTCTTCAGAAAGTGACTGGGAGACCTTGGATCCTAGCGTCTTAGAGGACCCCACCTTGAAAGAAAGGGAACAGATGGGGTCAGAACAGACAAACTCTTTTCCAAAGGAGTCTGTGCCCTCAGACAGTCCTCCGATTACTGTACAACCTCAAGCTAATACGGGCCAGGTGGTCCTGATACCAGGGCTAATTTCCGGTTTGGAAGAAGACCAATATGGCATGCCCCTGGCCATCTTCACAAAGGTAAAGTTTAGTGTTTGCTATTTTTTTTTCAAAGATTTATTTGTTAGTGCACATACGAATGGGGAGAGGGGCAGAGAGAGAGGGAGAGAGAGAGAATCTCGAGCAGACTCTCCACCAAGCCAGGACCCCAGTGTGGGGCTGGATCTCACAACCCTGAGATCATGACCTGAGCTGAAATCAAGAATTGGACGCTTAACCAACTGAGCACCCAGATGCCCTTAGTGTTCCTTATTGAGACCCTTAAAGAATCTGACCATCCTTTTATTTATTTATTTATTTTAAGATTTATTTATTTTTCTGAGAGAGAGAGAGTAGGTGGAGGGGCAGAGGGAAATAATCTTCAAGTAGACTCCCCATTGAGCGTGGAGCCCGAGACGGGGCTCAATCTCACGACCCATGAGATCATGGCCTGAGCTGAAACCAAGAGTTGGACGCTCAACTGACTGAGCCACCCAGGTGCCCCCTGACAACTCTTGTAGAATTTAACTTGGCAGTGTTGAAAACATTTTCAGGTCTGAAAATTATCCTTGAAAACTGTAAAATACATAATGTATAGTGCTATGGTTATCTGTGACCTTAGTGTCACATATGCCAGGTACCATACTAATTTCTAAATTCTTATATCCATGATCTTGCAGTCTGCCATGAAAGACAGATACATCTTTCTGGTAACTAGAGCACAGTTTTATGGTTTTCTCTAAATACTGTCCTTTATGCATGAAGTAAGGCTTTATATGGAAAAGAAAGATGGGTAGTGTTGATTGGAACATGTATTTCTTCCTCTATGATAAATTCTTCCTGGGTTTATCCAGCTCTACAAATAAGTACTTGCCCCAAGTCAGTATTGATGAATAGTTAACAGAGAATGCTTTGTTCATTTTGTGGCCTGCTGGGGGATTCTGAAATTATCTTAATTTGTTTTATGATTGAACTAATGCACAGTTTCTTAAAACTGGGATTTAGAAACCTAGGGAGAAAACTCAGGACTCTCAAACTGCTGCTTATGCTTGGTAGCCACCAGTTACAGGTTTTCTGAACTCACATGTGGGTGTTGGGACTACTTGTACTTGTTGAAGCTTTACCCACCCACCCTCCAATTTTTATCATGTGGAGCTATTAAGAGGGCGATTAATGGGAGGGATTTTATTTTTGTCTGTGAGGTTGCTGAATTAAAGCAATGTAAACATTTTGGTGGCTGCCTATAAACCATGTTTGGCAGAATGTTCTATTTGTGTGCATTATACCACTGCTGAATGTATGATGGACTTACCACCATCATTATGGTAAATAAAATGTTTTTCTTTTTGGTTTTATGTTTTATTATGTACTGATTAAAATCCAATTTGTTATTCAATCACAGTTGTAAATACAAGTGCTGGTTCTTTTTTGTCATTAACTTTGGAGTATGAAATATTCCTTTTTTAATTAAAATATAATTGACACAATATTCTTAAAAGTGAATCGTCTTTAGGCATTTTTTTTTTTCTCTTGAAGATCATAAAGGACTTAATACAGAAGAAATTAGGTTAGCCAAACAGCTTAAAAGTAATTTTAAAAATAGAAGCTAGGGGGTGCCTGGAGAATATTGTTAAAGGTAGGATATTGAGCCTTGAAGAGAATGATAAGCTGACTGGTCCCCTGATTCAGTGTATGAATAAATAGAAACAAATTTATACATAATAAAACATTTAAGTCTCGAAGAGATGCTCCAGCTCTCCAGCTTTTCCAGTCTTCTCTCTGGTACTTGAAATTACTAGAGGATGATGCCTTTCATGTCAGTTTTAAAGCTTCCTGAGTGCTGTAGATACCAGATGCTAAAATACGCTTGAACTGATCCTGAGAGCTGATTTAGGAAGTGTAAGTGTAGGGAAGAAACTGCGGTGCAGAGGGGAGAGGCAGCTTTCGGGTACAATGCCCATAAGATGAAGAGAAGGAACTAGGGGGAACCAAAGGAGGAGGAGGAAAATTAGAAAACTCTCCTATGTGGTATGTGTGCTCTGCTGGACTGTACCACTTCAGAAGTAGAGAAATGTTGGAGAATGAGGGAAATGGAAAAAAGCAAAAGCAGAAGTTGGGGTAGCTATTTTCAGATATGGAAGAGTCCTGAAGGCTTTTCTTAGGTCTTTCCCTGATTTTAAATCTTCCTACCTTACTACTGAAAGAGTCCTGGAATTGGCCACACACTGGAGCAAAGCAATTACAGCAGGACCAGCCAGAAGGCCTAGAGCCCTGGGAGTTAAGGTTCCCACTTGTTTTAATCTCATGAGTCTGCTTCTGCCTCCTCTCTTCCAGGTATGAGGCAATATTTATTATTTGATAAAAATTAGTTGGATCTTACCATGAATGAAACTCTGATGAAAAGTCACCTAAATTGAAGTAACTCTTAACTGAATAAAAGGATTTTTATTTTTAGTATCTGAGGGATAGGGAGGATGATTTTAAGCAGTCACTGAAAAAATTATTTTTGAATTTTTTACCTTTTTTTTTTTTTTTTTTAAAGATTAGCTTCTTAGTTTTGTTGTTTTGGTTTTTGTTTTTAAAGATTTTACTTATTTGGGCGCCTGGGTGGCTCAGTTGGTTAAGCGACTGCCTTCGGCTCAGGTCATGATCCTGGAGTCCCTGGATCGAGTCCCGCATCAGGCTCCCTGCTCGGCAGGGAGCCTGCTTCTGCCTCTGACCCTCCCCCCTCTCATGTGCTCTTTCTCTCTCATTGTCTCTGTCTCAAATAAATAAAATCTTAAAAAAAAAAAGATTTTACTTATTTATCTTAGAGAGCAAGAGTGTGAGTGGAGGGGGTGGGTGAGGAGCAGAAGGGGGAGGGAGGGGGAAAGAATCTCAGGCAGACTCTGCACTTAGTGTGGGGCCCCACGTGGGGCTTGATCCCATGACCCTGAGATTATGACTTGAGTCAGATGCTCAACCAACTGAGCCACTGAGGTGCCCCAGTTTTGTTTTTGTTTTTGTTTTTTGGTTTCTTTTTTTAATTACATATATCTGATACCTTTGGTGTTTTAAATAAATGTCTCCATAAGAAGATCAGTTAATTTAGAAATCTTAATTTCAGTTTGTAACTTTTTTAGTAAAACAGTAAATTTATGAAAAAATTAAAAATATATGTAGTTAGAAACCAGAATTTTTGATCTGCCACATTTATTAATCTCCTTTAAGTATTGCTTCTGAGTTTATATTTGGTTTGCTTGCTTGCAGCTTGTCATTTTCTTTCTTTTTTTTTTTTTAAGATTATTTATTTGACAGAGAGGGAGAGAGACAGCGAGAGAGGGAACGAGACAGCGAGAGAGGGAACACAAGCAGGGGGAGTGGGAGAGGGTGAAGCAGGCTCCCAGCGGCTTGTCATTTTCAAATTTAGGTTATCAAAGCTACCTTGATTGGCTAGCCAAAAAGTTATGGATGCATGTTTATGAATCTTATTTAAGTGGAACCACAAATTTTTTTTCTCTTGACATAGTTTTTAGTTTCATTCATGTTTTTGCATAATACTGTATATTCTATGTAGTTTTCCATTTTCAGCTGTTGTGCAGCTTATCCATTGTGTGGATGGACGTCTGCATTGTTGCCAGTTTCTGGCTATACAAATAATGCTGCTATGAAATTCTTTTTCAGGAGTCTTGCTAGACACATGCCAGAGTTTCTATAGCATTCAGTACCTAAAAGCAGGAATACTGGATCATGTGGAATGGGTGCTTTCAGCTTGACTAGAATTCCCAGTTGTTTACTGAAGTGGTTCTGACAATTTCCACCATTCCCACAACAGGGTATGAGTTCCCAACTGCTCAGCATTCTCACCAACACTTGATATTGTCAGACTTCTTAATATTTAGCCAATTTGTTAATATCTTGTGGCTCTTGGTTTGCATTTTTTTCAGTAATTATTGTTGAAATTGAATATCTTTCCATATTCTTGTTAACCATTTGGATTCCCCTTTGTGTGGTATTTGTTCAAAACTTCTGGATTGTCCTCCTTGTCACTGATTTGTGGGACTTAATATATTCTAAATACCTTTTCTGTTTATCATTTTTTACTTTATGGTTAGTGCCTTGGAGGTCATATTTAAGCAGTCCCCCCTACCTTGAGGTCCTAGGTTATCTTTTAAAGCTATATAGTTTTGACTTTCACAGTTTGGTTTTTATTAACTGGAATTAATCTCTGTGTATGTTTGAGGAAGGAGTCTTTCTGGACTCTTCCTTGTTGTTTCATTGATACTGTAGATTTGTATATTTGTCCATCCTGGGGCAGTTCCCCCCTGTATGTATATCCTATCAGGCAGAAAAAAGGCTTTGCCTCTTGTTACTGATCCTTAAGCATTTCTTAGCCCTTTTCATTTCCACATCATTTTAGGATCAATTTAAGTTCTCACACAGGTTGAGATTTTGATAGGGATTACCTTTAAACCCCAGATAACTTGTGGAGAAAAGGGACATCCCTGTAACAGGGAGGCTTCCATTTCATGAACATGTTTATCATCCCCGACCAAAGGAGAGGTGAGAAAATGGCATCTAGTCCTGATCACACTGTAGCCCTTTCCAAGGCACAAGAGAGAAGCACACTGTGCTTTTGCAGCTCTTTAGCAGATTAGCTCATGACAGATTTGCTAGATTTACCAAGCTGAGGTGTGGGTTTTTTGTTTTTTAGTTGCGGTTAAAAAAATGTGTTTGTGTGTGGGTGTATAAAATTTACCCTGTTTACCATTTTTTTTTAAAGGAGGGGAGGGGCAGAGGGAGAGGGAGAGACAGAATCTTAAGCAGGCTCCACGCCCAGTTCATTAGCCAGACACAGAGCTCCATCTCATGACCCAGAGATCATGACCTGAACCAAAAGCAGGAGTCAGCCATTTAACTGACTGAGCCACCCAGACACCCTGCCTCGTTTACCATTTTTAAGCGTACAGTTTAGTAGTGTTAAGTAACGTTCACATTGGTGTGCTGTAGATCTGAAGTTGCTCATCTTGAACTGAAACTCTATAACCATTAAACAATAACTACCCATTCCCCCTACCCCTGGACACTATCCTTTTTGTTTCTATGAATTTAACAACTCTAAACACCTTTTTAAGTGGAATCATACATTATTAATCTTTTTGTGACTGCCTGTTTAACTTAACATAATGTTCTCAGGGTTCATCCATGCTGTAACATAGGTCATTTCCATCCTTTTCAAGGCTGAATAATATTCTGGTGTATGTATATATCACACTTTGTTTATCCATTCGTCTGTCAATGGACATTTGGGTTGCTTCCACGCTTTGGCTATTGTGAATGCTGCTGCTTTGAAGATGGGTGTGCAAATACTGTTTCAGGCGTTTTTTGGGTTTTTGGGGTTTTTTTTCTTTTGTTTTTTTTACTATTATATACTACAGCTCCAAATATGGAAATTAAAGTACCCTAGAAAAGTGAAAAGTCAGAAGTGGGCTTGGGTATGGAGGCTGTTTTATGTGAAAGGACCCGTGCTCTTGCTGCTACCATACAATAAGGAACTTTAAAAGATTTAGGAAAAATAGATCATCATTAAAAGTATGACACAGGACTCCTGGGTGGCTGAGTCGGTTGGGTGTCTGCCTTTGATTCAGGTCATGATCCTGCGGTCCTGGGATCAAGCCCCGCATTGGGCTCCCTGCTCAGCAGGGAGTCCGCTTCTCCCTCTCCCCCACCTCCCCTTGGCTCATGCTCTCTCTCTCATATGAATAAATAAAAATCTTTAAAATATATATATACTACAGTTTTTAAAAAAAGTAACTGACACAATTTTAAGGCCATTTTGAACTCTTAATTTTATAAATATGTAATATTTTTGGGGTGCCTGGATGGCTCAGTCGTTGAGCATCTGCCTTGGGCTCAGGTCATGATCCCAGGGTCCTGGGATGGAGCCCCGCATCGGGCTCCCTGCTCCACGGGAAGCCTGCTTCTCCCACTCCCCCTGCTTGTGTTCCCTCTCTTGCTGTCTCTCTGTATCAAATAAATAAATAAAATCTTTAAAAAAAAATATATATATATACACATATGTAATACTTTCACATGGCTCAATATTCAAAAGATTCTAAAGCATCTATAAAAAAAAGTCTCCCTCTCATTCCATCCCCTGCTACTCAGGTGCCCTCTCCTCCAGTGGTAACCAGCATTATCAGTGTCTTCTGTTTTTTTGTGTTGTTGGTTTTTTTAAAGATTTTATTTATTTATTTGACAGAGAGACACAGCGAGAGAAGGAACACAAGCAGGGGGAATGGGAGAGGGAGAAGCAGGCTTCCCTCTGAGCAGGGAGCCCGATGCAGGGCTCGATCCCAGGACCCTGGGATCATGACCTGAGCTGAAGGCAGCCACTTAACGACTGAGCCACCCAGGTGCCCCAGTGTCTTCTGTTTTTCTCTGGGGGTATTTTATACATACACAAATGTGTAGATATTTTCCCCCTCCTTTTATACACAAATGGTAGCAGATATTCCCCACTTTTTTTTTTTTTTTAAAGATTTTATTTATTTATTTGAGACAGAGAGAATGAGAGACAGAGAGCATGAGAGGGAGGAGGGTCAGAGGGAGAAGCAGACTCCCCGCCGAGCAGGGAGCCCGATGCGGGACTCGATCCCGGGACTCCAGGATCATGACCTGAGCCGAAGGCAGTCGCTTAACCAACTGAGCCACCCAGGCGCCCCCCACTTTTTTTTTTTAAGATTTTATTTATTTATTTGCCAGAGAGAGAAAGCGCAAGCAAGGGGGAGGGGCAGAGGGAGAAGCAGGCTGCCTGCTGAGCAAGGAGCTGGATGCGGGACTCGATCCCAGAATCCTGAGATCATGACCTAAGCTGAAGGCAGGCGCTTAACCACCTGAGCCACCCAGGCATCCCTCCCTACTTTTAAACCTCTTATTCTTTCTTACCAAATATTTTTGGAAGTTAATTTCATCACTCTTTATTGCTGCTGGATGTTCCACTGTACAGATGAGCAATTTACTCAGTTCCCCACTCATGAATAGTTAGGATTCCAATCTTTTGCTATAATAAACAATGCAATAAATAACTCTTTACAAATCTTACACATGAGCAGGTGTACCTGGATAAATTATAAGAAGTAGAATGCTGGTCAAAGAGCATATGTATAGTTTTTTAAGAAATGTCCTTTTTTATATTTTTAAAAAGTGTTGATTTTTAAAAACACTTTAGTTTTTGTGCTGTTATAACATATAAAGAACATTCAATATTATAATATTTATATTTAGAAATAGGTACCTGGGGGGCAGGGGGAGTCTATTGTTTTTTAGTACATAGCTCACAAAGTAAAGCATGAACCCTGAGCCTTAAAGCAGCTGAGTGATGCTGAATGAGGAGCAGGGGTCTTTTCAGTCTTTAGTCCCAAGAGGGGCATGGGTTGAGAAGCACTGTACTGAGTATCTCTAATGCATAGACACGGGTTTTTGTTTTTTGGGTTTTTTTTTAAGATTTTATTTATGTATTTGACAGAGAGATAGAACACAAGTAGGCAGAGCGGCAGGCAGAGGCAGAGAGAGAAGCAGGCTCCCCACCAAGCACAGAGTCCGATGCGGGGCTCCATCCCAGGACCCCGGGATCATGACCTGAGCTGAAGGCAGATGCTTAACCGACTGAGCCACCCATGCGCCCGACACGGGTTTATTTTTCCTGCCTCTGTTGGTTAGCATTTTATTGAACAGAGAAAGATACTATCAAGGAAAAGAATAAAACCAGGTTACTGGACCTGTCTTCCAACTTTTGGAAGTCTTCTCTCCCATATCAAGTATTTAACAACCACCTGTTAGGTACAACACATGTTCTCGGATACAGTGATGAAGAACATGAAATAGCAAAAGAGAGGTCTCCCACACTCACAGATTTGTCTCGTGATATAAATAACACATCATCCAAAGAACGCTGTCTAGTTCAGTGGTTTGTTTTTTTCTTAAGTGATGAGAAGTAAAAAAATAAAATTATCACAGGACTTGAGATTGAAAACAAGGTCAGGGTTTCAACAAGTGTGCCCTCCTGGCTGCATATACAAGTTGTGCCACCTATTGGAAATCTGTCTTGATTTAGAATCTTTCAGCAGAAGTGCCATATCCTCCTTCATTGCGTCTTTGAAGTGTTAACGCCTTTATTCTCGGGAAATATGCTGCTTTTTGTACACTTAACTGCCTGCTGTGGTTTGGCAATTCAACTATAATTTTCAGGGCAGTATTTTCAAATAGAAGTTAACTATACAGCTATTGCTAGTGTCTTTTTTTTTTTTTTGCCTTAAACATTTAATAGCAAATGTCTTGAAATATTTTGCAGGATTTTTAACAATGGGGCAGTAAAACAAATGCCATGCAGTGCTTTGCTATTCTCATAACAGTATGCTGGTGGTTATGTTTTTTCAAATTTTTCTGAAAGAACTAACAGCTTTCTACTAAATAGCATACTATTTCATGGGCTTAAACCATCACTTCCCAAATGAAAAACTCCAGTTCCTTAGTCATTGTGGAAGCTTTTAAGCTGAGCTGAGAACAAAATGATGAGACAATTTTCATGTTAGACCACCACTCGTGGAAAAGGGGAGCAATTAACTGGCCTCAGTGCAGTCAAGACGTGAGGTTTCCCTGGAATAGTACTGTAGTGAGTCAGAGATGGTACGGCAGTGGGCAGGGTTCGGAAGTTTCCTTTCCTTCTTAGCTCTCTAGGCTTGGAGAGAGAGGTGGCTGTCCTGTTACTTTTCTGATGTTGTCTCTCACTCTTACGATTCTTAGGGATATCTGTGTTTGCCTTATATGGCATTGCAGCAGCATCATCTTCTCTCTGACGTCACCGTCCGTGGATTCGTTGCTGGGGCTACTAACATCCTTTTCCGCCAGCAGAAGCACCTCAGTGATGCCATTGTGGAGGTGGGCTTATGTATGAGCACGTGTCCTTGACACTGCTGGTCCCTGTTTTTCTTTCTTAACTGGAATTCTGACAGCATAGGAATAACACTAATAAAGGTAAAAATTCCTGTGCCAGGCATTCTTTGCACCTGAGGTATATTAACTGACCTAATTCAAACAGCCTGTGAGGTGGACATTGTTGCTTTTCATATCTTACACGTGCGGAAGCTAAGGAGCAGAGAGATGAAACGGCTAGTAAGTGGGTGAGCCGGGTTGCAAGCCAGACAGTCTGGTCCTACTATGATCTCATAATTAAAATGTGTTTATTGTTTAAATATTTTCAATACTTCTAGCCTATTTAATATGCTCCTGATATCAGGAGGAAGGAGCTACAACAGATAAATATTTGACATCAACATATGAGAAATTTAAATTGTATTTAGTTTTACAATTGAAGTAATTAAAAAAAGAAAAAAAGGAAATTTCACCCACCCTAGGTTTTTATAGTTTCTAATGGAAAGTACCAAAACATACTTTGTGGGGAAATGTTTATAGTATCGTAAATGAAAAATCTGGGATCCCAATTTTGAGGAATTAAAATAGGTCATACCTTCCAAGGCAGAGCATACAGATGGAGGGACCACAAAGTTGCCTCAACATTACTGGTTACGTTCTACTTTTAAAGTTGGTGGTTGGTGGGTTCGTAGGTATGTGTATATTACTTCAAAATTAACCTGTAGGTTACATAGCTCTCTTTGTATATCAAATATTACATAATAAGATAATCCGAGGTATCTGTGAACTCAATAATTTTTAGGAATTATAATTACTAATTGTATTTATTTCTGGTTGTGTGACAAAGGTGATTTTTACTATACCTTTCTATTTTCCAAGATATTTACAGTCAACAGTTACTTTTATAATTCAAAATAAAATATTTATGCATATATTTTCTAAAAACAAAATGAGGATTTTTTGAATAGAGATAGAAAAAAACTTCAGTGTAAAAACCTGTCTCTTTCTTAGCCTCACTTTTTGAGAATGCAGTTATTCATATTTTTTATTTCCAGCTTCAACTTCCCAGTAGTTACTCTTTAAAGTATGGCATGGATGTCCGTGTGAATGCCCAGACTCTGACTTGTACCTGGGTACCCTCTAGGTAGAAGAAGCTCTGATCCAGATCCATGATCCAGAACTCAGGAAGCTGCTTAACCCAACCACTGCAGACCTCAGGTTCGCAGATTACCTAGTGAGGCACGTGACGGAGAACCGGGATGATGTCTTCCTGGATGGCACAGGCTGGGAGGGAGGTGACGAATGGATCCGAGCCCAGTTTGCAGTCTACATCCACGCGCTCCTGGCTGCCACACTGCAGTTGGGTAAGGAGCACGGCTGCTTTTTCCTTTTGTAATCTTTATGAGGTTTTGAATTGCATAAGAAAGACATTTTCATTATAAAATTATCTGTTACTCCCGCATACAGAGATAACTGCTCTTAGCATTTTGAGTACTTTATATCTTTCCAGACCTTTTTCTGTGTATGTTTTGGATTTTAGTTTTGTGGTATTTGTGGTGATCCTTTTACAAAAATGGATCCCATTCCAAATGATTTTTGAAACTTATGTTTCTATTATAAAGAAAAACAATCGAGACCGTAAATGCAGGTCACTTTTACATGGCTGCTTAGTGTTCCCAAGGACCATGTGGAAGGAAGGATGTGTCAGTATCTGGGGGCTATTTATAAACATTGCTTACATGTTTTTAAGATATGTAAAGGGAGAAAAGAAATATGAAAGAAATCACTGGAAATCACATTCCAAGTGATGTCTTCAAGTTTTCCATTCTAAGAAATCCTGTTCCTATTAAATGGTTAAAATAGAGCAGGTAAAGATAGACTCACTCCTGTATTAAATTAACATTTCATTCCCCCATAGGGAAGGAAATCTATAAAAAGAGAAAATGAAGCTTTACAGTGAGCTTTTGCATGTGGTTGTCTACCACCGTGGACATGTAGCAAATACTTAGTAGGTTGTTGTTGTTAAGTGTTGAGCTGTTGTTTTTCCTTTTTTTTTTTTTTTTTCAATTATCTCTACCACTGGGGGAAGTTATTAAAAATGTGGTGAAGTACACATAACCTAAAATTTACCATCTTAACCATTTATAAGTACGTAGTTCCCCAGTAGCAGTAAGTGCACTCACACTGTCCTGTCAGTACAGCCCCCTCCTGGCTTAGTTCTTAATGAAGTGTGCATGGCGTTTGAAAGCCAGGCTTTGTGTGTGTGCTTCATTTGTAAAGGAAAGCTCTGGAGCAAGTCCTTATTTGTTAATGGGATATTTTTAAATATCTCGCCTCTTCTACAGATGTAACAGCTGAGACACCAAGATTAAATGTGTAGTTCAAAATCATTCAGTAATCTAGGAAGAAAACCCCAGTCTCCACCAGTCATGTTAGCTTCATGAGTAATTTACTTTTTAAACATATTTGCCTAGGTAGCTGTAAATGCTGAATAATAATAGTGACTAGCCTTTTCTTTCTTTTTTGGAACATATGTACAGGGACCTGTTTCGTTTTGAGCACTTTATTTCTACTAATTTCATCTTCACAAAAATTCTGGAGGTAGAGACCATGTCCTCTTCATTTTACAGGAGAGGCACTAAGGCACAGAAAGGTTAAATAGCTTGCTCATCCCTCTGGTCGAGGCTGAGCTGTGATTCAAATTCAGATAATCTGGCTCAGACCCATGCTGCTGTTCCAAAGGAGATTCAGCCTAGGGAGCTGTTTGAGGAATACATTCTTAAGAGAAGTTCCTTATGTTGCACTTAGAGTCATGTGTATCCTCTTCCTTTCCCAGCAACAAAAGTCCTGTTTCACCTTCAAAGCAGGCAACTTACAATAAGTATATGAAGCAAAAGCCATTTGTATCTGTTCTCCAAACCTTTTCTATTCTTCCAAGCAGAAGTGCTCTGCATTAAAGCTTCCTCATGATAATGAAAAAGCCGAAAAGTTTTCAACATTATATATGAAAATTCCTTTGTTATTTAAGTATTTTGATGGTGAAATGCATGGAGATTAAAGAGTGAGTTTCATCAAATAGTTAAAGTCCTAAGAAGAAAAAACAGTGACTAAAAGAACCAATTCATGTATTCATTCTGATTTTTTTCATAGAAATATAACATTTGTGAAAAGCTAGAAAGTGCTCTGTTGCCTACTCCATATGTATATACATCAATACATTTACTCCCTGCACAGTCTACAGTTTTTGTTTAATAAGTAATACTATGCCTCCTAACCTTGGTAAGGAGAACGTGGAAATATTTTGGAATTGTAAGGAACCTTAGAATATATCTGGCTCAACCCTCTTATTTTCTGGTTAGGAAAATGAAGTTCTGAGTGATTAAGTGACTTGCCAAAGGCCACATAGCTTCTTAACAGGATTTCTGGAACTAGACCCAAGTTTCCTGATATCTGGTAGGCTATCTCCTCCAAAAAGCATGGGGGTAGGGGGATTAAAGCCATTCCTTGGTTTTGGTTTTTTGGTTATGAATCTTCACATCCCTGACTGGCTACAGTCCAGCTCAACTTTCAAATATTTACTTGACAGATAATGAAAAGATATTATCGGACTATGGGACAACCTTTGTTACAGCATGGAAGAATACTCACAACTACAGGGTGTGGAACAGCAACAAGCATCCGGCACTTGCAGAAATAAATCCAAAGTAAGCACATCCTCTGAGGATTGATAGTATATAACATGGTTGATTTACTAAGTATGCCCCAATATAAAGAAGATGGTATCTTAACTTTGATGACAACGTGAATATCTCCAAAAATCTCCTTAAGTAGATTATAAAATCCCAAATACAGAGAAGCAGCTGAAAACTGCTTCCCTGTTCTTACGCTTACACAAAAAGCTCAAGACATTTTTGGAAGGATTAACATTTCTCCCAGCTCTTGACATAATTCAGAAGAGGAAGTCTGGCACATGGCAATGCTCAGTACATGATAGTTCTCTCCCTTTCCCTGGATCTGTACTTTAGCAGAAGGGTCAAACAAGATAGAAACCTTGAAGGAAATACCACTGGCTGAGACTGAGAGGTTATTTTAAAACGTGAAGTGTGAAAAAACTAAAGTTGATATTTGAACTCCTAGATATGTGGTCAAACCTAGTTTCCAACTCAGATTCTAAAGTCCAACAAAATTTAATACCTGTCACAATACTGAATGTTAACAGACTTTATCCATGTAGGCATAAAAGACATTTAAACGTGGTGAGTGGGGCCGTTATGAAGCAATGCTGTCTTGTTTGAATGGAACAGAGTAGAATCTAAGGAGATCTCTCCATTGATAGAATGTGTACGTAGTACCCCTCCCCTTCTTCGCGGTTTCAGTTCCTCGGGGTCAACCGCAGTCCTGAAGCAAATGATCCTTTTTGTGACGTGTCATCAGAAGGTCGGTAGTAACCTAATGCTACATCATAATACTTAACGTCCTTCACCTCCCTTCATCTCATCACTAGGCATTTTACCATCCCACATCATCACAAGAAGAGGAAGGGTGAGTACAGTGCAGTAAGATATTTCAGAGAGAGAGAAAGACTACATTCACATAACTTTTATTACAGTGTATTGCTATAATTGTATTTTATCATTAGTTACTGTTTTTAATCTCATGCTGTGCCTGATTTATAAATTAAACTTTATTGTAGTATGTGTATATATAGGAAAAAAACATAGTATATTATATAGGGTTTGGTACTGTCTGTGGTTTCAGGCATCCATTGGGGGTCTCAGAATGTGTCCTCTGCAGATAAGGTAACTACTGTACATCCTAAGGACTTCTTTTCTAAATTAAATGATGAAAATGATTTTTTTTAATGATACAAGTATATACTGAATGTTTGTTTTCATTTGTGTTTTAAACTTCTTGGTGAGAGTCAGACAAAAACCAGCTTTGTACTAATTACTGTATTATTTGGGAGCTGGGATTAACTAGCTAGACTGGGGATGTGATTTAAGTGGTGCTTTAAAGAATATTCCCTCTCTACACACACACACACACACACAGAATCCAGATATTTATGTCATAGTAACTTGGGGAAGCATCTGCAAGGATGAAGTATAGCAGGGTTTTAAAGAACATGTCTGTTAAACTTTATATCATCTATCAAGAAAAATGATTAGGTTCAGCAACAATTTTGGTGAATTTAATCATCACACTAGACTATAGCAGAAACCTCTATTTGGCATTTGAATGTGGTAAAAACATAGAGAATTAAAAGACAAAAATATCTTAATAGTATTAAATGAAAGAGCTAAGAGTTCAAAGTATTCTCCCTCACTAACCACAAGGTCTGTGTTTTAAAGAGTGATGAAGGAAAACAGATGTGAGTTTGTTTGCCTGGTGGCTCTCACTGTGATGGGGGCGGTGGGGAGTGAGGGTCCACCTCAACCATCCACAGTGTGGCCTACAAGGCCATCCGGTCTCTTCCCCCAGTGTTCTGTACTGATAACCTGGTCAGATCTTCATCCAGTCTCTGCATCTGCGGTGGTGCCTTTAACTTGAACCAGCTCTGTAGATTTTAATGCAGGTTCATAAGAGGCTTAGCTGGAATGGGTTTTAAAGGATTGTAAAACGGTACTTTTAAAAATGTGTAAATAAATTGGGGTTATTTAGGTTGAAGAGAAAGCTGAAGAAAGACTTATAGGTAGGGAAATTATGCAGATATAATAGCAGTTTTTCATTATTTTCACCAAATTAAAAACAAGAAATGATAGTCTTCAGTTGTTATCAGGGGATAGAACTTAGACATATTCCAAACTAAGATTTGAGGACTATGAAACCCTTTCTCCAGCTCCAAAAGAGGAGAGAAGGCAATCCTCTAACTTCCCTTAGTAAACAGCAGGTATGCTTCATCCTTTAAACAGGGCCTTCCCAGGAATATAAAGAATGATTAAGTACTCTCAGTTCGGGCGTCTGGGTGGCTCAGTTGGTTGGGCAACTGCCTTCTGCTCAGGTCGTGATTCTGGAGTCCCAGGATTGAGTCCCGCATTGGGCTCCCTGCTCAGTGTGAAGTCTGCTTCTCCCTCTGACCCTACCCCCTCTCGTGCACACACTCACTCGCTCGCTCTCTCACTCTCACTCTCGAATCAATAAAATCTTTAAAAATAAAAAAGTACTCTCAGTTCTTTCAACCTGTGATTCAGGAATCCAGAAAAAGTAATTACATATGCTTAATATGGCCAATAAGGAAATTTGTTGTCTTTTGAAAAGCCATAAATAGCATTTTGATGTTTTAATAAGTAGCTATAGATTTCATTAGGGTCACTTTTTTTTTAAAGATTTTATTTATTTATTTGACAGAGAGACAGCGAGAGAGGGAACACAAGCAGGGAGAGTGGGAGAGGGAGAAGCAGGCTTCCCGCTGAGCAGGGAGCCTGATGTGGGGCTCGATTCCAGGACCCTGGGATCATGACCTGAGCCGAAGGCAGACGCTTAACCAACTGAGCCACCCAGGCTCCCCTAGGGTCACTTTTTTTGTTAGACATTGAGAGAGACCTCTCAGGATGTAATAAGAATGTGGATATTTATTGACTCCTTTTATGGTACGACTTTGGTCAAGTTGCCTGATTTTGTGTGTGTGTGTGTGTATGCATGCACACATACACTTCTTCCCTTTTGTACATTTTTAAGACCTGCATTTTGAGTTGCTTTTCAAAAAGAAAGTACAAATCTTCAGATGACCAGTAGCATGCATTTATAAGATGGCCAGAATCAAAGTATAGTCCATGGCCATGGCTTAAGGTAGTGACTAATCCTGACTATCCTGGGGAGCTTTTTAAAAACATTGATGCTCAGCCCAGCCCCAGACCAAATAAATCAGAACATTAGTGTAGCATCAACGTGAACCTCTTTCTCACCCCCCATTCCAAGAAAAAAAAAACACCTATTTTACAAGGGAGGAAATAAGCTCAAAGAGGCTCCCAAGACTGTAAGTAAAGATCTGTGCTCAAAGCCGCTTTGCCTGCTGTCATGTGCGGAACACCCCCACCTAACTGAGTCACCCCTGCAAGATTTACTGATACTTCTTGTGACAGCATTGTTTTGCAGCTGCAGCAGGTAAAATACTCATAGTCTAACAGTCTCCAACTTTGTTTTACAGTCATCCTTTTCAAGGCCAGTACTCCGTGTCAGACATGAAGTTAAGATTCTCACAGTGAGTATTTAGAGAAAAAACTAGGAAAATTTTTATGTCTGAGCTTATGGCATGTGTTTCATTGCTAATTAGGAATTGTTTGTCTCCACTTGATAGACTTGTGCTTCAAATAGTAACCAAATATGTGCATGACATTCTCCAGCTCAGCAGTGTGTATGTTTCAGAGTGAAAACACTGCTGTTTCATAGAGAATGGTGTGAACTAATAACAGAATTTGCCATTTTTATTCTGGTGGAGTAACTTTAGCAAATCATAACTGTAGGGAGAATTAACCATGCATCCTTATGGCCTTTTTTTGGTTCATCTGCATGTTATTTTAGTATTTTCTGAAAGTTTACATGCTTAAGGTTACTAAATTAATTGATGCATGACAAATAATTTAGCTTCTTTTCTCAATAATTCTATTTTGGGGGTGGTTCTAAGGTGTGGTATGTGTGAATTTTTGTAATGTACTTAAAACTTCTTTGCTTTACTCAGTTCTGTTCAAAACAGTGAACGTGGCAAAAAAATTGGAAACGTCATGGTCACAACCAGCCGAAATGTTGTACAAACAGGAAAAGCTGTTGGTAAGACATGCCTTTAGCGAGAAACAGATTAGAATCATAACACATCTCTTCTCTGTACTCATTGTGTCATTGATAAAATCATAAAGTTGTAGAGACCTGTGTATCATATAATAATACAAGATGGTTGAAACAAAGATTTTGTTTTCATCTTATTCATGAAAATTCTTATGACATCAGATAATATCAAAGTTCAGCAAATTTTCCCACACCTGATGGGGAGAGACCAATTTTCTGATGTGTTCACTGTTCTGTTACAAGGATTCAGCATTTCCTGAGCTGCCTGCAGTTTTTTATAAGTAGTAGAGCACCATAATAAAGTAGGCATTAGGAGTGCTGTCTTCTAAGGTATTATCATAAAATAAAGGAAATCAGTGAAACCAACAGGTCATTTTTTAAAAGATTAACAATACAGGGGCGCCTGGGTGGCTCAGCCGTTAAGCGTCTGCCTTCGGCTCAGGTCATGATCTCTCAGGGTCCTGGGATCAAGCTCCTCATCGGGCTCCCTGCTCTGCGGGAAGCCTGCTTCTCCCTCTCCCACTCCCCCTGCTTGTGTTCCCTCTCTCGCTGTGTCTCTCTCTGTCAAATAAATAAAATCTTTAAAAAAAATAAATAAAAATAAAAAAAATAAGATTAACAATATCAATAAAACCTTTATAGGCTAATAAAAGATACAAATTACCAGTATCAGGAATGGAAGAGGGGACATCACTCTAGATCTTACAGAAATTAAAAGTATTATAGGGAATATTGTGAATAACTTTATGCCAATTTTTTTGACAATTTGGATGAAATATGCAAGTTCTCTGAAAGACTCAAATTGCCAAAACTGATGCAAAATTTAAATAGCCCTATATCTATTAAATAAATTGAATTAAAAATCATGCCACAGGTTTTTAATTTAATCCAAGCCAAGATGTCTTCACTTATGAAATTTATCAAATATTTAAGGAATAATACCAATTTTATACAAACTCTTTCAGAAAGTAGTGGATGAGGTATAACCCTCCCCAGTTCTTTTATTTATTTATTATTATTATTATTTTTAATTAGAGAGAGAGAGTGAGCACAAGCAGGGGGAGTGGTAGGCAGAGGGAGAAGCAGGCTCCCCGCTGAGCAAGGAGCCAATGCAGGACTCGATCCCAGGACCTTAGGATCGTGACCTGAGCCAAAGGCAGCCACTTAACCGGCTGAGTCATCCAGGTATCCCTCCCCAATTCTTTTAATGTGGCCAGTATTACCCTGAGAACCAAAGCCAGAAATGGTACCATGCTGTTGTATACGTTCTTCTGCCCTTAGCTTTCTTCAGTTAAAATACTTTGAAGTTGAGGCACCTGGGTGGCTCAGGTCATGATCCCCGGGTCCTGGGATCGAGCCTCACATCGGGCTCCCTGCTAAGTGGGGAGGCTGCTTCTCCCTCTCCCACTCCCCCTGCTTGTGTTCCCTCTCTCACTGTGTCTCTCTCTGTCAAATAAATAAATAAAATCTTTGAAAAAAAAAAAAAACTTTGAAGTGTGTTCCATATCAATTCTAAAAAAAAGTCTCGTTCCTTTTCTATATTTT
Organism: Neomonachus schauinslandi; assembly: GCF_002201575.2. Classification (NCBI taxonomy): domain Eukaryota; kingdom Metazoa; phylum Chordata; class Mammalia; order Carnivora; family Phocidae; genus Neomonachus; species Neomonachus schauinslandi. The sequence continues at coordinate 62,050,760 of NC_058414.1, forward strand.
TACCTTTTTTTACATAATTTCAAACTTGAATGGTGCAACAGTGTGCAAGGAACTCCCAGTTATCTCAGATTTGCCAATTATATACATTTTGCCACATTTGCTTTGTCATATCAGTATGTAAAAATAGGAGCCATCTCCTTCCTTAGCTTTTGAGAAAGGTTGACTAACCCTTACTGAACACAATTCAAAAGCCCTGGACCTCGGGAATCTCTGTGCAGGCCTCCTAGTTCTACCATTCTGTGTAGCTAGAGATAGACAGGGTGAGTGAACTACATATGTAGTCTACAGACCCGTCCCTTTAGAAGACAAACATAGAGCACATAGCCCCATCAGTGGGTTCCTTTCATTACAGGGAATGGAATTTAATATGTAAGCATTTATTTCCATACAATATTATGCATTTAACTTCTTTTGACTTCTTATTTTTTAGTAGAAAAATTCTCCTTCATTATATGTTGTCAGTCGTTACTCCATTTTTAGTGATGCTGCTATTTACATTCTAAGGCCAGTTCTTTTCCACCCTCCCTCCCTCTAAGAATAGTGGGAATATATGATTCAACTTAAATAATTTCACTTAAGCATCAACTTTGGAGATGAGGTTTTTTAAAACAAAACTGCCCTGAAGCAGATAGAGCAGTTGGCATCTTCATTTATTGCAATATCACGTTTCAGATGACAGCACGGTTCCTGAAAGTAACCTAACCACTATTCCCTGTGTAGGTGGTCATCAGTTATCAGCTTGGATTTAAGCTACCGAGAGCACAGAGTTCCTTCTCGGCTCTCCCAAGTGATTCTGATGCACAGCCAGTGCTGAGAACCGATGGCCTAGCATGGTGGGTAGTAAGGGAAGAGTCGGCTGAGCACCTTCAGAATGGTTAGGAGAGGAGGCTCTTTTCCCAGAAGTTACTCAGTTTCCTTCTAGACACACGCAGAGAAAGGGATTGTTTTGAAACTGGAAATTTAAATGGTATTTTAGTAATTATTAACATATTGATGTTACAGTCAATTAACGTTCATTAATTAGCATTGGTCTTTCATGGTCTGTTAACAAAAGTGAAGACATTCTTGCTTTTGTTTTTCCCCTCCTCTCCATCCAGGCCAGTCTGTTGGAGGAGCTTTTTCCAGTGCAAAGACAGCTATGTCTTCATGGCTTTCTACTTTCACCAGTCCTGCCCCCCAGAGTCTCACTGAGCTGCCCGATGGGAAGCCCTGAGCAAGGTGTCCAGAGGCTGCTGTCGCTTCCTTAGGTTTAAATGTCTCCCGTCCGTCTGCTCCCATCTTCATCGGCCACAGGTCCGCAGCAGGGGACCAGGACATCGAACTGTTTACATGGACGGTTGCCCTCTGTCTAAATGAATGTCGCAGGATGCTGGAAAGATGAAATCGCAGCCGTAGCGGGGATGGCTTTCCAGGTTGGGGTTTAAATTGACTACTTTTATTTCCGTCTGAGCCTGATTAAAAAACAGTGAAACTTCTAATGAATTTTCAGTTCTGCCAGTATACATTTGTTTACTTTAGAAAAGTTTTTACTTCTGTAAATTTTGTTCTCTTTTCCTGTTTGAATATCCAGATGGCCACTGTAATTTATATGGGCTAAAATTAAGTTATATTACTAATTTCTCTCAAGTTGGCCCTAAAATGTGCTTATAAAGTTAAGGGGCCATATAGTCCAGCCCTTTGTTATTACTTTGCTGAGTTATATGATGATTTTTGTTTGTTGGTTGGTTTTCTACCCACAAAACACATTTATCAATTCACTTCCTCCCAGAAACATGAAAGCCAGAGGTGGTAGTTCTGAGGATGGAGTGTTTGGTTTCATGTTTTCACTTTGTTCTTTCCCAGTCCTAAACACTTGCTCTGAGGCATCAAGGAGTGTCACTGTGCTTTCTTCTTCCCAACTGTGCAAGTAGATGTGCAGAGAAATAGCCTGGTGCCGGTTATAATGGTTACAAGCAGCTTAACGTGAGTGTATTTAGGGCGAGACTCTAGAAGACCTCGGTGTTAGTTCTGTCAACTCTAGTTATGTTGTAGTCTTTTCTAAGCATTTTTTAACCCGCAGTTTGTGCCTTCTGTTTCTTTTGAACCATTTTCCATCAGGTGTTTACAGATGTACAGGTTTTTTTCTTAGTCTTATTCTTCATACAGCTTTTCAAGGTGTTTGGCCTTCCCACTTTCCTGATGGAAAATCCTCCTGTAATCAGTCCCTACCCCCTTATAAAAGTATTTATAAAAAAAACAAAAAAACAAGATGACCCATAAATATTAAGTAGAAATCTCATCTTTGCTCACATTTAGAAAAGCAAGAGGCAAGAGGAGAAAAACAGCCACAGTTTTCACAAAGGACCTCTGGTTTCACTTTAGACACATGCACGTGTGTGCTATCTACTGAAGATTTTTACACAACTGGACCTCATGTATCTGTTATGCTCAGCTCTCATTTGCTTTTCAAGGGGACTTTGGATGGGTGTTCTCAGGGAGTACTTACAGGGGACAGACTGCTTTTTCAGTAATAAAAGACACTTGGAAAATACATTGTATGATCTACATATGATAGAGTATTGGGAAAAAAAGAGATCTAATTAAGGAGAACACTTGATTATATTTGATTTATCCCTTAAGAATGGGGCACCTGGCTGGCTCAGTCGGTAGAGCATGTGACTCTTGATCTCAGGGTCATGAGTTCAAGCCCCACATTGGGTGTGGAGCCTATTTAAAAAAATAAAGTCTTTTTTAAAAATTAAGAAATGTTTATGTAACAAGTAAATTTTTCTAGGGCATGTGAAATGGACATAGGGATATAATTCTAAATATCTCTAAATTTTCCAATTTGTTTTAACACAAGTCCAGCAAATCTGAAAGTATACTTCCATTTTGAGCACAATAACTCAAAAATTCAGTGATGATCAATGAAAGGGCTTATCGTGAGAACTCTCTTAATTCCACTTCTGCTGGGAAACAGCCTTCTCAGGAAATATTATTTGAAGAGCAGAAAGTAATACCAAACAAAACCTTTAAAAGGTACTTTAATCAGTGTCGCACTGAGACTATAAAGAATTCATTCTAACATCTTGTTTCATGAGGCCACATCATTAGAGTGTCGTAGTGTTAGTGTGCAATTGTTACCTCTCACCTGCCCGAAGTTCACAGTGCTGAGAGCCCCGTGACAGGTCAGCCAGCACGCTACTGGTCCATGCTCCAGTTTGTATGGTTTGTGGGCTTAGGGTAAACTCCCATCTGTCACTGTTCAGAAGCAGGCCAGTCCACACTTTGATATCCCAATGAAATAAAAATAGTTAAACTTTACTTTAGGATCACTTATTCCCCATTTTAATATACACTTTTACATGAACTTTCTAGTTAAGAGGTCAACTCTTAAGGTGGTCATTTAACTGGCTTGCAATATAAAGTGAATATCTCAAAAGATAGAACTTTTGTTGGAGAAGTAGTCAAAAGACCGTAACTATATTTCCTTCAGGTTGTGGGAGGCATTGGAGTTTTCAGGGAGCATAAGCTAATATGTTGTTGGCAGGGGCCTGGGGACAGCCAGTGCACTTGACAGCAGGAAGCCTGGCCTTTTGTCCCATGAGCCTACATGCTTGTCACTTGGATTCCAGGTGTCAGCTGAGTGGCCAGCCCCAGAGGCTGTAGCCTCCTTGGTTCTGTGAGCGATGGGAGCCAACCTTAGGCCATCTTTGGACATCTCACTAGTAAAGGGGGATATTTTGTTGGGCCATGCTTGCTCCAGTGCTTTTCTGTCTAAGAACTGAGTATTTGTAAGTAGGCCTGAGGGAGCTAGGGTCAGCCAGGCTTTTCCAGGGTGTGCCAGGCACATGGACTGCCTCTGTAGCTTGGCGGTGGCCTCACTGCCATCTAGGAACTTAAAAGTAGTGCTGGGAAGAAGTCCTTGGCATTATTTAGTTCCTACTAAGGCACTGTAATGACAATTTACATAGAGAAGGAAAAGAGTTAAGGCTACCAACCACCTGTCCTGGGCTAAGTGAATAGAAAAAGTTGCATGTCAGAGTGAGGCTTAGTCATCGTGTGTATGCATTTGACTCTTGTAACCAGGATGAATAGCCTGTCCCCAGATCCACTAGTGATGTGCTAGCGCCCAAGCTCTAAAACAATCCTCATCTACTTTTTGCTTTAAGAAACAGCAGAACTATCCTTAGGCAGAAAACCAGAGCATACGACGTGATTTCTTCAATCTTATCTTGCTTTCTGAGTTCTATATTAAGCATTGCCCTTTTTTTTTTCTTTTTTTTTTTTTTTTTAAGAATAATTTACTTCAGAAAGGCAAGGAGAAAGCAAATTAGGAAGGGAGACAAGTAGACAAGTTAGAAGGTGCAAGGCTGAAGAACAAGGTACTTAAAATCTGAATGAAGGTATTTTGAGAGCAGTATTTAATGTGCTAAAGGTTATAAGAATTCTTTTACAAAGAAGTTAGAATTTTAATCTACTAATTACAAGTTTTAAAATGAAGCTATAACATTATCTCCCTGACAGGCGGGTTTTGTTCTTTGTTTTGTGGAAGTTACAGCCAGCCAGTGGTTTTTTCCCCCTCTGGTCCTGGTGAGGAGTTGGGGAGCCCTCAGCTCTGTGAGGGGCAGGGAGCTGATCGTGAACCGCATGAACTTTTATCTATGTCAGCAGTTTGGGAAAGTAGCCTTTTAGGAAGGTAGCTGCTAAATATCACCCGTGTTTTATCAGGGGCTTGGCTGGGACTCTTGAAATGGCATCAGCATCTGTATGCTGATTCTTTGACCAGAGGTGGCACAGCATTCGTGGCCTTTCCACCCAGATCAGTGGTAGCCTCTGGGGCTGACAGGGAACGCAGCCCCAGCTTCTAGAAGATGATCGTCATTTCATGCGACACAGCGTGCCACTAGGAGTTTTTCATTCCAGGTCTTTGGACTTCATGACATTGGAATTGTTTTGTCATAATTTCTAACATTCCATAAATATTTGTCAAGGACAAAGAAAAGGAATGTGGATCTTTATTCTTTTTGTATAAATAACTTTGTACACATGACTTCCTGCTTTCATATGAAGGGGAAGAAATTAGCTCCTCCCTTGTGTGGTAACTCCAGAATTAAACGATTGTGCATGTAGAGGGGTTGAGTATATTTTGTAAAACTCTAATGATTTGTATTTCTGTGCTGTTCTAAAGTTTACCTTTTTACTTATATTAATTAAAGATATATAGAAACTATATATTTAAATCATGTAAATGGGACACAATTTAGGGGGTTTTTTCCAGTCTTACTTTTCATCAGCTTCTCACACACACATAGTATGCTGCTCAAATTATTTTGTGTGCAATATAAACATTTGAACATTTCAGTCAGGTACTGAGCCAGAAAAGGTAATTGAAGTTTTTTAGAAAGCTTCTGTGCTAAAAAATCTTTGTTTTCTTGAAATATTAATAATTTATAGCTGGAAAAATGGGATCAAGACTTAATGTGTTTCAGGCCACTTGGTCATTGGTTCCTAAATTTAGGAAGCATTCGATTAATAACAAGTTGGTGAATGCATTTAGTAGTCACAAAAATAATTTAAACATTTGAGATTAAAGGCTTCCCACAAACCCTCTCTAAGAAAGTTTAGCTAAGAGATCTTAGAAAGTTTTCTGAGGAGGTTTAGCTGTGGCACATGTTTTGATCAAAAAGATAGTTCCTCTTTGCTCCAGTGGTTTTATAATTTGTACTAGTTCTTTGGTTTCTGTTGTCATTTGTTTAAAAAAAAAATGTTAAGATTATAAATCACGTCTAATCATAGTGAACTGTAAAACTTATGTATCTTTATTTTAAGGAAAAATAAGAATAAAAGTATCTTGTTTGTCCTGCATATAGTTGTACTGTCTTTCTAGAAGTACACTTCATGTTGTCAGTGTGGTCTCTGGCCTGCTTCACGGTTGGACAGCAGTGCCAGCTTCATGTAAGAAACCAGCACACAGATGGAACTAGAGGACTCGTTGCTCATTTAACGTCTCATTTTGATATTGCTTATGGTGGTGCCTCTGTTTTTAAGGTGATGGCCCCTGCAGGAAGAACCCTTTAGTTTCTCTGGAATGCTAAGTGCACAAAATACAACCAAACAGAGATTGGTCGTGCGATAATATCACATGCTCACTGACAGAAACCCCCAGGGGAATAGAACATTGTCTCGAGCAGCCTATTTTCCCACCTGGACTGGTAAGCTTCAAAATAGCGCTTGGCGTTTCCACTGAGGGCTCCTGGCATATTTTCATATTTATTTCCATGTCCTGTGATTTTCTTACAGCTGTTCTACAAAAGAGGAGCTTGGTGATGCGCTTCACAGAAGCAGACAAGTTACTTTGCCCTGGGGGAGGGTGTACTTCCTTGAGTGCGGGGTTAAGTTTAAGGTCCCAGTGTTCTCTGACATGGACCATTAGCACCCCCAAGATGATGAGGTATTTGGGGACAGTGGAGCCAGGCACCACTGGCATCTCCCCTTTTCCAAGGACCTCTGCCATCTGGGCGTCAGGCTCTGCCATGGTGAGGTGGACGGTGCCCCCTTACCTCCGAGGTCACAACTGCCTGTTCTTTACGCCCATAGGATGGGAGTGGCAATTATTGAATCTGGTAACATCTAGAAGGACTGTGATTGTGGAACCAGTTTTTCTTCCAAGGAACAACCCTTCCTGAAGGACTTCTCTGCCTAGGCTTCATCTCCACAGGGTTGGGGGGCCGCACGTGAACACACTTTGTGTGATCCTGGAGTCTGAAGCCAGGGAACAGCCTGGGGCAGGAGATGAGAATGGTTATGCTCTTTGCTCTTCCTGTGAACACCTGCGTTTGGAACTGCTGACGTCCCAACACAACAGCAGAACCAAGATTCAGATCATTTAAATGTATGTGTTTGATCTTTCACTGGACCCGGTCACACTCCCGGAGCACGTAGATGTGGACTGGAACTGTGGAAGAATGACGAAAGCCACATGATGAAATACGGATCATTGTCGAAGCCAGGTGATGAGTATGTTGGGGTTCGTTAGATCGCTCGTTCTGGTTTGGGTTATGACTGCCGTCCTTTACTTTTCCTGCTTCTTCCTGCCCAAGCACTTCTCTTCAGTAGCTGTAGGGAATTTAAAGACTTAGGTCAGGTCCTCAGCATCAAATCGGTGTCTGTCAGTCCTGCTCTGACCTTCCGTGATTCAGCCACTTGTCCTTGTAAAGCAGAATCTACCTTCAGTTCCTCTTTGTACCCCTAGAGTTAGCTTTAGAATGGAAAAGAACAGAAAAGCAGTTTTTGGAAAAGTCAGTTACTTAGTCACTAAGTTCTCACTGTTCTTCCTGAGTCACATGTCTCAGTCCCATCTCTTTCTAACTCTACTTCCACATTCCCAGTGGGTTGGGTCTGACCCTTAACTGGTTTCCCTGTTTCCAGTCCTACCTCCATACCCAGAGACATCTTCCTAAAACAGAGTATTTTTAATTGTTATATGGTAACCCTCACTGTCTCCTTAACTGTCTGCAGATTCCTAAGTGAGGCACACAGAGTCCAGCACACGGTAACCCATGCCCTGCTAGATTCTCCACTGCCGCCCTAGTCTCCGCAAGCCCGCCGAACAACGGAAACCTTTGCTGCATATCCCTTTCCCACCTCCTAAATGTTAGAGAAGCATTATTGAGAGAACCCACATTGAAGGCCCAGCTCCAGCCTCTCTTCCTTCTTAAAGTCTCCCCCGGGGCTACTTTGAATCCTTTCTGAAACACTCGGACTCAGCATTTATTGAGCACTACATAAAGAGGTGCTTCCCGGGGGACGCCTGGGTGGCTCAGTTGTTAAGCATCTGCCTTCGGCTCGGGTCGTGATCCCGGGGTCCTTGGGATCAAGCCCCACATCGGGCTCCCTGCTCGGCGGGAAGCCTGCTTCTCCCTCTCCCACTCCTCCTGCTTGTGTTCCTGCTCTCACTATCTCTCTCTGTCAAATATATAAATAAAATCTTAAAAAAAAAAAGGTACTTCCGAGGCTTGGAGATTGGCCATTAGTAAAACACTTTTTAAAAAGGAGATGGGCAACTTAAGTGAAATACACATACAGAAAAGAGTAAGGAACATACATTAAAATAAATCTAAAGCGACCATTCATGTAACCACGACCCACATAAGAAACAGTGTTTTAGCAGCACCTAAAAACCCTGCCCCCTGTGTCTCCTCGGTGATAATTCTTCCTCCTCCAGAAGTATTTTGTACTCTCACTTTCGAGATAATTTTTTTATAATTTTACCTCCTTCCTCCTATGTATGTATCCCGAACAGCATAGTCTATTTTTTATCTGTTTTTGAACTTGTATAAATAGAATCAACCCTTTGAATTAGGTCTTTTTCTGCTTAATTTTGGTTTTAGATTTTTCTCTTTCATTGTTCGATAACACTGTGCCATTGTGCGGCCGTCCCACAGTTCGTCCAGCCGGCCACTGGTGGGCTTGGCTCCAAGTTTCCTGTTTGGGGCTGACGCGAACGGCGGCGCTGCTCTGACCGTCCTGGTTTGCGTGTCCCAGAGCACCTGCACGTGTTTCTCCAGGGTATACACGCGGGAGTGAAACTGCTGGGTGTTTTTTCACATTGTCTCCAATGCTTTGGTATCACAAGGAATTTAAAATTTTGCCGATCTGGTGGGTGTGAAATGATATCTCATTGTGGGTTTTAATTTGCATTTTCCTGAGTACTAATAAGGTTGAGTACTTTTTCATTTATTTATTAACCATATAGATTTCTACGTTTGTTAAATGCCTGTTCAAGTCTTTTACCCATTTGTCCATTAGGTTGTCAGTTTCTTATTTGCTTGAGTGTTCTATGATTTTTTATATGTATATATATGTATGTATCCTGGATACTATTTCTTTGTCAGTTATGTGTGTTACAAATATCTCGTTCTGTGTCTTCATTCTTTATGATATGTTTTGATGACTAGAATTCTTTTTTTTTTTTTTTTTAAAGATTTTATTTATTTATTTGTGAGAGAGAATGAGAGACAGAGAGCATGAGAGGGAGGAGGGTCAGAGGGAGAAGCAGACTCCCTGCCGAGCAGAGAGCCCGATGCGGGACTCGATCCCGGAACTCCAGGATCATGACCTGAGCCGAAGGCAGTCGCTTAACCGACTGAGCCACCCAGGCGCCCCGATGACTAGAATTCTTAATGTAGTTAAATCTCTTTCTTCTTATGATTAGAGGAAATTATATCTTCTTGTATCTTATTTAAGAAACCCTACTCTACCTCAAGGTCATGATATTTTCTATAATCTTCTAGAAGCTTTTAAATTTTGCCTTTCATATTTATTCACCTGGACACCTGGAATTTTCTTTTTTTAGAGTGATCTAGAGTAGAGGTCCAATCCCTCCCACCACCCCAACTTCCCAGTGTGGCTAGAGAGTTTTGGCATTTCTTCTTTTGCCAACTAAGGACTCTATAAAACTACTTTATCTTATCATTATCACTCCATACAAAGACATTTTAATACCAAAACATGGGAAGAGCATAGGGTCAGAGTAAAGGAGAATCCTTTAAATCAAATATTAACTGTTTGAGGTGTACTAATTTAATTTGTCTTCATTTTTCTCATTTTATTACAGGTTCTGTGCACCAGTTCATGGAGATGGATGAAGAAACTTTATTTCCTCCGAAGGGCTGACATTCCCCAAGTCTAACAATCACATAGTGTGGTCCCGTGTTTTCCAGAACTGTCCTGGGCAGCCACAGATCCTAGGCACACTGGCCTCCAGAGACCCAAGATTTGCACATCTTTGGCTACTTGCGCTGGGAAGCCACTCTTAAGACGAACCCAAGTCCCTCATACTCATACTGCATTTTAAACCCTGCCTTCTCCTGATCCAGTATTTGAGTGCCTACTCTGCACGCACATAGCGCATGCCCCACACGTGGTCCCTGGCCCTCTTGGAGCTTGCTGTTCATCAGGGCAGGTGAGCAGTTACCACAGGGGACAAAGAGGGCCAGGTCAGAGGTAAGCCAGAGTGTGTTCGAGCACATCGTGGTGGCCAGCTGCTGTCCAACGGGGACAAGTAGAAGTCTCCTCCCCGGGGGCCTAAGTTGAGACCTGAAGGCTATGTGATAGTTGTGGGGGTGAGGGAAGAGGTGGTAAGCTGTAGAGGGCTCTGGTGCTCAGAAGACAGTATAGGCAGACTTGGAAGCAGTGAATGTTCTTTGGTGTGGCTGGGACCTAAATGGCCAGGTCAGGATGCGGAGAACTTTGTGAGCCAGGAGAAGGGGTATAGGCTTGTTCTGGAAGGCAGGGGGAAAACCTGGAAGGGCTTCCTTGCAGGCCCGAGGCAGGTTGGGTGCTGCATTTTAGAACCTTGGTCGAGGAGGGGCTACCACTGCCATCGCACTGCCCTTGGCCCTAAATTCAGTGATGTTTCTCTGAACCAGCAGCACCCTTTCCTTTCCCTTCCCCAGTAGCCAGGCTCACAGCTTTCCACTGACTTCAAATCACATGTGCCCCAAACAGTAGGCCCAAGAACAAAACCCCTGTGATGCCGTCCTCCATCAAAAAGCAGTCACTGTGAGAACATGCGTTTTTCTTTGATTTAGCCAGAGTTTAGTGGGGCTTGTTAGTGGAAAGCAAGTCTGAGTGATTCGGGGAGTGCAGGGGACACTCCAGCATCTAACTTACTCTTCTTGGCCAAGTGGAGACCCAGGAGACATGCCTCATCAGCTCTGTGTGGATAGGTTTAAACTTGAGTAAAACTCACTTTTCCTCTACACGGTTTACAAGCAGGAAGGGAGTGCTTTGTATATTCAAAAAGTCCATCTGCAGTCACCATCTGGATTTTCATTCATATTTGCTCCAATCCATGGAATTTTTTTTCTCATCAGCTTTCCCAGATGAACCACGTGCTTTGCTCTGGGGGATGATTAGGTCAAAGTAGGATAGCAGAGAACTTGAAAAGTAGCCTTTCCACCTGCTCCTCCTGGCCGTGCCCTAGAAGATGGTCCCTCAGCAGCACTTACTAGAAACCACTGACACCAAAGTTAAACCACATTGTCTTCTTACGGCTGCAGTGATCCTGAGCTGGCCCTCTGTGCAAGCTCATCCATCCTCCATGGCCTCAATAGATCATTCACTCCCACTAAATGCCTTTGAAGTGTAAATTCCCAGGTAAAGTTTTAACAGATAAAGATGAATGAGTATTTCTTTGTCTCACCCACTTTATTGTTATTTAAAGTCACAGGGGCCAGCAGGACTAGAATTTTTAAATCCCTCATGTTTTCCCACCTTTGAAGTATGTTTTTCCATTAGTGACAGCTCCGTTTTAAGACTCAAAGTTTAAAACTGAAATGCTCTGTAACACAGTCCAAAAAAATGTGTTAACTTAGAACCTGACAGCTAAAAACATAGCTCCCCTCTGCTAGGCCTCAGGACTTAGTATCATCCTGTCTGGAGTTCAGAAGATGAGAGGAGACCTGCTCAAAAATTTGATATAAAGTGATGAGTATCTTTTTTTTTTTTTAAGATTGTATTTATTTATTTGACAGAAAACACATCGAGAGAGGGAACACAAGCAGAGGGAGTGGGAGAGGGAGAAGCAGGCTTCCCGCCGAGCAGGGAGCCCGATGCGGGGCTTGATCCCAGGACCCTGGGATCATGACCTGAGCAGAAGTCAGACGCTTAACGACTGAGCCACCCAGGCGCCAAAGTGATGAGTATCTTAAGAGGTCCAGTAAAGTGCCATGGCAGTCCTTTCTGCTGGGACAATCAGAGAAGGCTTCCTGGAGGAAGTGGCATTGGCTCTGTTCCTTGAGTGACAGAAGAAGGTAAGATTCTGAATAGAGGCAATAAAGGTAAGAGCAGATTTTTAGCCCACCCTCAGGGGGGCCCATGGCCTGTGACGCAGAAAAGGAGCAGGTCAGAGTGAGTAAAGCTTTAGGAAAGGGTTAAGGAGTGATGATGGAGGAGAGCTAAGGAAGAAATCAGTCTCTGGAGATGCTAAAGCCAGAAGAAGACTGAGACGCATAAAAACCACCCGAGTTGGTGAGACTACAGGACTAAGGAAAAGAGAGTGAGGAGGAGGAAATCCCCTAAGTGGCAGATAAAGTAAGGAAAAAAGTACAGTTGACCCCTGAACAAAGTAGGGATTAGGGGCACTTACCGCACCCATGCAGTCAAAAATTTGTAACTTTCAACTCCCCCAAAACTTCACTTATAGCCTATTGTTGACCACTAGCCTTACCGATAATGTAAACAGTCGATCAATATATATTTTGTAAGTTATATGTATTGTATACTTAGAATAAAGTAAGCTAGGGAAAAGAAAATGTTATTAAGAAAATCATAAGGAAGAGAAAATACATTACAGTTCCATACTATATCAAAAAAACTCCATGTATAAGTAGACCCACACAATTCAAACTCATGTTGTTCAGGGGCCAACTTACTCTCTCCGGTGGGAAACTGCTCGAAGTCTCGGATGAATGATGAGTAAGGCCACTCTGACTGAAGTGGACACCTTCCCGCAGCACTTGACCATTTCTTCCTTCCTTTGTGAGGTGTGCCAGGCTCCCACACTCCAGAAGAGTTCTTTTCTGAGTGTGTTTGAACGTTAAGCTAACACTTGTTTCATTTGCTTTGAAAGAAATGCCGTTTTAAGCCTGGGCGGCTCAGTCCGTTAAACCCTTGATCTCAGGGTTGTGAGTTCAAGCCCCGTGTTGGGCTCCACGCTGGTTGTGGAGTCTACTTTAAAAAAAAAAAAACAAAAAACAAAAAAAACCTTCTAAGAAGCAGGATCAGTCATTAAAGCTGGAGTGAACATTTTTATGGCCCTGTACCTTAGTTAAGAGAGCATCTAACTCATTTTGAATGGACTTAATCTTATCCTAAAGCTGGTCAACATTCATTCCTAAGGGTTTATATCAAAGAAATAATCCAAAAGTGGGGGAAAAAGGTATGTGTATGGAGTTCTGTGTCATTATAACAAATAACGAAAACTTGATAACAACCAACAGGACTGCCATGATACTCAAGTGCAGGACTAGGAACTATGATGCTCACTGTTACGTTAGACAGCTGTTAGTCACTGAAAAGTGGGGTAATGCGGAGAAGAGGAAAATACAGAGACAAAAACAAAAAACGTATCCAAAGACGGGTGGTTCATGGGGGGGGGGGCGGGCAGGAATCCGACTTGCTTCCCTCTGCATTTCTTCTTCCTCCTTCGTGTGTCTTCTCTGTTTCTCCCACTCCGGTGTGAGAAGTTGGCTACCGTACTGGAGGGAGGGGACAATCCAAGCACAAATGGAGGTCAAGAAGACACTGCCTGTGAGTAGAAGCCTCTCGGGCCCTGAACACGTCTCCATCGCCATTCCTACTGTTCTGGGGCTAATGATCTAGCGTTAGAATGGACAGTGGGGGTGGGAGGCCTCGCACGTAGTAGGCACTTGATGACTACTGTAACATGAACAAAACCTTCCTTCCCGGTGCCAGGCTCTGTGGTTACAGCTTACCAAGCACAGTGTAACTGATGTACTGAAAGAGCAAAAGGAGCTAAGGAAGCAAAATAAAGCAGTGCTTTCAACTATTTCTATTTTACAGAGTGCTTGGTGAAACTGTAAAAGGGTATTTAGTACCACAGAAAGTAGGCCAAGGGTAAGAAAAACTCTCCATACCCAAGAGAATTCAGCTGACCAAATTAAGTCTGATCCAGAATAAACAGTTCTCATCTGGAAATCTAGCAGTTCCAGAAAGTACCGTCCAAGTGGGAAAAGGCCCACGGTGCTGGTCTGTGTAATTATGTAACCCTTGAGGAGAGTGGGAAGAAGTGCCAACGTGCTGGGAGACACGGGGAGAATAGTTCTCGGGCCTCGAAGAGGACTGTGCTGCTGAGGAGAAGCCAGGCTCACATGCCCTTTCTCATGAACTTGACCAACCTCGGTCATTTTTCCCCCTCCTTACCCAGTGTCCAAAACCTACAACAAGGTTTCTATTATCGAATCGCTCCAACAGAAATAACTTTCCAACAGTCATGTGAATAGCACTGCACGTGAAGAGTTCACTTGAAATGAAACCGAAGCTCAGCTTCAGTGTCAAGACCATCCATGTTGGTGTTTTATCAGGAAAAGCATTGTCACTGCCCCTTTAAAGATCACTTAAAAACATCAAACAGACTAAATCCCAGGTGGTAAGAGGAATTTAAAATATAACCTTCTTTCTCTAACAATTTGTAAAAATCCAGGCTTAAAATTGAAAGCGGGGATTCCAAGAGGTCCACATACACCGTGTTTACGGCAGCATTTTCCATGATAGTCAAGGGGTGGAAGCAAGCAGTGTCCAGCCACCGACGAACGGATAAACACCATGTGCGATATACACGCAATGGAATATTATTCAGCCTTGAAAAGGAAGGAAATTCTGGCATGTGCTGCTACATGGATGAACCTTGGAGACATGATGCTAAGTAAAATAAGCCAGTCACAAAAGGACAAATACTGTATGATTCTGCTTATGTAGCATACCTAGAGTAGTCACAGTCCTAGAGACAGAAAGCAGAAGGGTGCTTGCCAGAGGCTGTGGGGTAGGGGCAGCAGAGAGTTACTGGTGGCTGGGTACAGAGATTCCGTTTTGCAAGATAAGTTCTGGAGATGGGTGGTGCTGACGGTTACACAATGCTGTGAATGTGCAAAAAAACTTTAATGCCCTTAGAAAGACCATGGAACCACTGGAAGAGACACTTGGGATCTTCCAAGTTCAGTTCTCTTATTGTTTACCTTTTACTATGGCAGATTTCAAATACATAAGTAGTCAGAAGAGTTTAATAAACCTCCTTTTGCAATATGCCATTCAGCTTCAATAGTTGTCAGTTTATAACCAATCTAAATTCATCTTTACCCTCACTTTTTCCCTCCGTCCCATAGAATTATTTTTAAAACTTTATATTTGGAAGTAATTTCAAGGATACAGGTAAGTTAACAAAAATGAAACAGTAAGGCAAAACCAAACACCTATTACCCTTTACTCAGATTCATCTGTTACTAACATCTTATTTCATTTGCTTTTTTAATATGTTCTTTCTCACCCTCTCTCACATACACACACGCCTCTCCCCCAGACATTTTTTTCCACCTACTGGGGGTAAGTTACATATATCCTGGCCCTTTACCTTGAACTACTTCATTGTGTTTTTCCTTAAAATAAGGATAGTCTCTTATATACCATTGAGTACAGTTACCAGTTTCAGTAAATTTAACACTGACTCAATTTTATCTCTACACCATTTGTATCCCAGTTTCTTTTCTTTTCTTTTTTTAAGATTTTTTATTTATTCATGAGAGAGAGGCAGAGGGAGAGGCAGGCTCCCCGTGGAGCAGGGAGCCCGATGCAGGGCTCCATCCCAGGACGCTAGGATCATGACCTGAGCTGAAGGCAGATGCTTAACCGCCTGAGCCCCCAGGCGCCCCTGTATCCCAGTTTTGTCAGTTGTGTTCTTTATAGCATTGCTTTCCCCTCCAGTAGAGGATCCAGGTCAGGGCCAGGTATTATATTCAGTTGTCAGCCTCCATTTCCAGAGCCTTTCTCTTTTATGACATTGATATTTTGGAAATATAAATCCCTCTTCCTTTTTTTAGTAAGATGGTCCTCATTGGGGTGTTTGCCTACCATTTTCTTAGGATTAGATTCAAAATAGGCATTCTTGACCAGAGCACTGCCTAGATGATGATGTGTCCCTTTCAGGGTTTTACATGTGGAGGCATGTGTCTATCTGCCCCTTATTGGTGATGTTGATCTTGATCACTGGTCAGGGGTGTTGCCCAGTTGCATCACCGTGCAGTTACTGCCCTGACTCCTCTCCCCCCCACCCCCATCCCCGGCAAATAATCTCTGGAGATGCTTTAAGATCATGCAGCTAATCTGCTTATCAAAATTTCCCTTGGATTCAGCATCTGTATTTACTTCCTATTGCTGCATAATACATATGTCAAAACTTACTTGTTTAAAACAAATATTTGTGATCTCAGTGTCTGTGGGTCAGGAAGTTGGCTTGGTTGGATGGTTCTGCCTCAGGATCTCTGGTGAGATTACATTTCGTTGTTGGCGAGAAGTTGCCATCATCTGAAGGCTTGCCTGGGGCTGGAGAATCCATTTCCAAGATGATTCATTCACATGCCTGGCAATTTAGTGCTGGAACTGTCACCTCCTTGCCACACGGACCTCTCCCTAGAGTTACTTCTGTGCCCTCTGGCACGGACTGGCTTCCTCTAAAGCAAGTGATCCCGGAGAGAGCAATGCCTTTTGTGACCTACTCTGGGGGTCATACACTATCACTTCCGCTACAGTCTACTCATTAGAAATTACTAAGTCCAACCCACATTCAAGAAAGAATTAAGCTCCAACTTTAAGTACCAACTCCAGAAGGGAGAATATCAAAGAATTTGTGGACATATTTTAAGATCATCACAGCATCCATTGATGATTCTTGCCTGATTCAACTCTTACTCTGACAGCTGCAAAATATTGGTTTTCCAACTACCCTGTATTATTTTTGAAGCAAACCCCGGCATTATATTTAATCTGTAAATATTTAAGATGTATCTCTAAAAGATAAATGTTTTAATGTTATAAGCTGATAACTGTTATCAAGTAGCAAATCAGTATTTAAATTTCCATATGTCTCATGAATGCCATATTTTTTATTGGGATTCAATTCACATGTCATAAAATTCACCCATTTAAAGTATACAATTCAGTGGCTTATAGTATTTTCACGGAGTTGCATGATCATCATCACTATCTTAATTCCATCACCCCAAATAGAAACCCTGTATCCATTAGCAGTCACTTCCCATTTCCCACTCAGGCCCTGGCATCCACTAAGATACATTCTATGGATTCACCTATTATAGACATTTTGTATAAATGGTATAATACTATATGGCCTTTTCTGTCTGACTTCCTTCACTTAGCATAAAGTTTTTAAGGCTGATCCACGTTATAGCATGAAATACTTTTTTTTTTTTTTTTTTTAAGTAGGCTCCACACCCAGTGTGGAGCCCAATGCAGGGCTTGAACACACAACCCTGAGATTAAGACCTAAACTGAAATCAAGAGTCAGACGCTTAACCAACTGAGCCACCCAGGTGCCCCTACTTTTTTTTTTTTTTTTTTTTTTTGCTGAATACCAGTGTATGGATATACCACATTTTATTTACCCACTTTTTGGCTATTATAAATAATGTTGCTATGAACATTGTGTACAAGTTTTTGTGTGAAGCCATATTTATTTTTTGTTTGAATCAGGACCAAAGTAAAGTCTACACAATGCTATTGGCAGATAAATCTTTTAAGTTTCTATTATAGGTTCCTCCTTTCACAACTTTATATATTTTTTTCAATTTGTTAAGAAATTTGAGTCATTTGTCCTGCAGTTTTCCAAAATCTGGATTTAGTTGATTGCATCCTCTTGGCATAATTTAACATGTTCTTCTAACATCTGTACTTTCATAAACTGGAACTTGTGTGTAGAAACTTGATCAGATTCAGTCTTGATGGAAAAGGGGCAAGGTGACTATAGGTAGGCTGTTATCCTACCAACCTAATTGTCTCTCTTTTTTTTTATATTAGCAGCCATTGATAATCATTGCCCAGGTACATTTTGGCATAAAATGTAACGATAGTCCCATGCTGTCATTTCTTACCTATTAGCTGGAATCTGATATAAGGAAAAAATTTGCCCTCAATTCCTCTATTGCTGCATGATTCAGTTTGTATATAAAAGGAAGGATAAAATGCTTCAATTTTTCCCTTGTTTAATCCTCTAATAATGATCAACTATTTGTGGGTTTTGAAAATGAATTGGTAGATTAAACATATTTTTTTTTTTTTTAAAGATTTTATTTATTTATTTGACAGAGAAAGACACAGCGAGAGAGGGAACACAAGCAGGGGGAGTGGGAGAGGGAGAAGCAGACTCCCTGCCGAGCAGGGAGCCCGATGCGGGACTCGATCCAGGGACTCCAGGATCGTGACCTGAGCCGAAGGCAGTCGCTTAACCAACTGAGCCACCCAGGCGCCCTAGATTAAACATATTTAATATATTCCACTGGAGTGGGGTTTTTTGTTGTTTTTTTGTTTTACATAATCTATTTTTTAAAATGCCACATTTTGGCAGGAACACATGAATAGACTTGGACATTCATTATTATTAGATGATTAATGATACTTCTCTTTTGATATAAAGTCATTTAGTGTTTAATAATTCAAATATGGGTATACTTTTTCCAAATAAAAGTAAGACAAAATGTTTGAAAATTTTCATGCTAATGTTTTAATTTCTGAAGATAAAGAGGTTAAGTATTTAGTGGACCATTTAGTAGGAAAAAAAGCGCTGACCTATAGTGTGGAATCCCCTAGGAGGTTCAGTAGATTAAGGGTAAAGTAGGTCTCTTTATGTACCATTAGGCAGCTGACATCCTCACAGAGAGGAATATTTTTTTTTTTTAAGATTTTGAGAGAGAGAGTGGGGGGAGGAGCAGAGGAAGAGGGAGAAGCAGGCTTCCCGCTGAGCGGGGAGCCCCATGCAGGACTTGGTCCCAGGACACTGGGACCGTGACACAAGCCGAAGGCAGACGCTTAGCTGAGTGAGCCACCCAGGTGTCCCAGAGGAATATTTTGAACACAGAAGATAATAGGACACAACATGTGGTTGGCATTGGAAAAATGTCTGCTTTTTTTTTTTTTAAGATTTTATTTATTTGAGAGAGAGAGAATGAGAGACAGAGAGCATGAGAGGGAGGAGGGTCAGAGGGATAAGCAGACTCCCCGCCGAGCAGGGAGCCCGATGCGGGACTTGATCCCGGGACTCCAGGATCATGACCTGAGCCGAAGGCAGTCGCTTAACCAACTGAGCCACCCAGGCGCCCAAAATGTCTGCTTTCAAATACATATATTAATGTGTGCATTTTACTGCCACCTCCCCGCCCCCCAAATAATGCTACTGGTACAATGATAAAAGGCCAAGAAAATTAATCACAGTAAGTGAAGGGGAAATGTGTTACGATTCAGAAGCTTTAATTTTCAAAAAATTCTTAACATCTTTATCTTCCTCTTATTGGAGTTATTATTCTTACTGTTGTTGCTCACATTGTCCTCTCTTTGGCCAGTGTTTTTTGTTGTTGTTGTGTTTTATTTTGTTTTGTTTTTTAGGAAATTCTGTGGCCCCTGGCTTTCCCTACAAGCTGGCCCTGGGGCCGGTCGCCGGGAGCCTGGGTGCTGACTCAGCGCCTCCCGCAGGCAGTTTGTGCCCCGCACCTTCCCTCAGGCATCTGCCCTTCCGGCCTGTGGGATGAGGCCTGCCCTACCCATCTGGTCATATTCCTGTGACCCGCAGTCCCCCGGGCCCTGTGCTGTTGAGGAGGAGGTTTGCATGGTGAATGCTGGCAGACTCCAAATGCCCTGCTGCCCTGCTGGGCCCTCGGGGCCTTTCCAGCAATCCTGAATCCGAGGTGTTTCCCTTCCTGTGGAGCCGCCGTCAGGCCTGGCCAGTGGTTCCTGTTGGCTACTTGGTTCCCAAGTCTTTTGACATGACTGCAACATTCTTTGATGGCTTCCTCGATAGCTGGTGTAAGGTGTTTCTAGCTTCCTTTGTACATTTCTTTCTTTCTTTTTTTTTTTAAAGATTTTATTTATTTGCGAGAGAGAATGAGAGACAGAGAGCACGAGAGGGAGGAGGGTCAGAGGGAGAAGCAGACTCCCTGCCGAGCAGGGAGCCCGATGCGGGACTCGATCCCGGGACTCCAGGATCATGACCTGAGCCGAAGGCAGTCGCTTAACCGACTGAGCCACCCAGGCGCCCTCTTCGTACATTTCTTGCCCCTTATCTAGAATCAGCCTTTTCTCCAAGAATCTTTGGTTCCGTTTAGTAGGAAATATAACCTCAAAACTACAGTCCAGGGGCGAATCGGATGCTCACTGCCATGATTGGTAGTTGTTTGCAGGCCTATTCAGCAGAAAGGAAAATTTGGTTTATTTAAGATGTGTTGTGAGTACATATAAATACTTGCACTGCAAACTCAGGCCACAAGGATTTTGCTTTCCCTCTATTGTACATCTGTATTTCCTTTCTCCCATGCAGAGAATCCTACTTCTAAAGAGATTCTAGTAATAACAAACTAGATTATTACTCATTTACTTTAACACATGGTATGTACACAGCAGTCTCAGGATACTAACACTAACACTACCACTGATAGATAGTGTGACTAATGACAAATAAAGATTTTTATTTATTTTTAATGTAGGCTCTACAGCCAGCATGGAGCCCGACCTGGGTCTTGAACTCAAAACCCTGAGATCAAGACCTGAGCTGAGATCAAGGTTCAGACGGTTACCCACTGAGCCTCCCAGGTACCCCAAAGATTTTTTCCGTAGGGTTTATTCCACTAGGGATGCATAAATTACTGTTTTAAGAGTTACTTTTTGGGGCGCCTGGGTGGCTCAGTGGTTAAGCAACTGCCTTCGGCTCAGGTCATGATCCCAGGGTCCTGGGATCGAGTCCCACATCGGGCTCCCGGCTCAATAGGAAGCCTGCTTCTCCCTCTCCCACTCCCCCTGCTTGTGTTCCTGCTCTCGCTGTCTCTGTCTCTGTCAAATAAATAAATAAAATCTTTAAAAAAAAAAAAAAAGTTACTTTTTGTGTGGTTATTCCACCCTCTGGCAGCTCATTAGCTTCATCCTCAAGTTTTTAAATTTAATTTTGTTTTATAATTATGTAACATATTTACCTAGTTCTAAAGTCAAATTTACCAAACTAGATATAATCAAAGAAGACTTTTAATTTTTGTCCCTTGTTTTGTTCCTTCCTTTTCCCTCTAGTTAACCATTTAAAAATGTTTATAATTTATCTTTCTGCTTTAAACACGTAAGCAAATACAGATAAAATAGGGTATTTTTTACCACACACACATTCTCCATTTTGCTTTTTAATCTGGAGATCTGTATGTATTTGACATTATTTAACCAATCCTCTTCTGATAGACATTTGGGTTGTTCCTGGTCCTTTTGCTGTTGCAAATAATGTTGTAAGGGATAACAGCCTTGTGCATATTTACATTTTAAAAAATATTTTTTGCCAGTTTGTTTTTGGGAGAGATCACTAGATATGGGATTGCTAGTCAAAAGGATTAGTAATTTTACCAGTATTGCCAAATTCTCAACAACCACAATGGTAATTTGCAGGACCATTAGCAATGTATTAGTGTGTGTGTTTCTTCACCAACAGTATGTCAAACTTTTGGTTTTTTGCCAATTTAATATATGAGAAATAGTATCTCAGTGTTAGTTTTATCTGTGTTTTGCTTAACATGAATGAGGTAAGCATGTTTTTTCTCGTTAGCCATTTCTTTTCCTGTTCATTGTTTATCTCACAGGATTAATTTCCTGTAGAATCCTTGGTCTTTTTAAATTTTTTAAATTATTTTTTTAAAGATTTTATTTATTTGTCAGAGAGAGAGAGCACAAGCAGGGGGAGTGGCAGGCAGAGGGAGAAGCAGGCTCTCCTCCGAGCAGGGAGCCCAACGTGGGGCTCCATCCCTGAACCCTGGGATCATGACCTGAGCCGAAGGCAGACGCTTAACCGACTGAGCCACCCAGGTGTCCCCCTAAATATATATTTTTTTAAATTTAAAAAATTTTGGGATGCCTGGGTGGCTCAGTCGTTAAGCGTCTGCCTTCGGCTCAGGTCATCATCTCACGGTCCTGGGATTGAGTCCCGCATCAGGCTCCCTGCTCAGCGGGGAGTCTGCTTCTTCCTCTTCCAATGACCCTCCTCCCCCCCCCAACTCATGTTCTCTCTCTCTCTAATAAATAAAATCTTTTTTAAAAGTTGACCATGAACACATGAAAATATATTTCTGGGTTGTTATATTCTATGTCTTCATGCGGACCACACTGTCTTCATTATAGTACAATTTTGAATTTAAGATTTTATCTAATCTCTACACCCAATGTGGGGCTTGAACCTACAACTCTGAGATCAATATTCACATACCCTATCAACTGAGCCAGCCAGGCACACCTGAGATTTTTTGTGTAAGTGTTTCTAACTTTGTTCTTTTTGTAAAAATGGTTTTGGCTATTGCAGGCCATTTGCTTTTCTGGAAAAATTTTAAAATCAGCTCTTCAATTTCTGTGAGAGAAAAAAAGTGTACTGGTATTTTGATAGGGATTGCACTGAATCTGTAGATCAATTCGGAGAGAATTTCCATCTTAACAATATTGATTCTTTCAATCCATGAACATGCTCGCTCTCTCTCCATTTTATGTCTTCTTCAATCTCAGCAATGTTGTGTAGTTATCAGTGTATATCTTACACACCTTTTGTTAAATTTATTCCTAATTTTGTTATTTCATTGCTAATGAATTTTCATAGTTGATAGTACATAAAATACAGCTGATTTTTGTTTTTATGTATTGATCTTGTAACCTTGCTTAAGGATACTTGCTACATTATTCTAATTGTTGTTGTTCATTCTAAGCTGTATGCCTTTTCCATTTCTTGCCTATTGCCTTGACTGGTACAATTCCACATAGAAGTGATGAAAGCAGGCATTCTTGTCTAGTTCCTGATCTTTTTTTTCTTTTTTAAGATTATTTATTTATTTATTTATTTATTTATTTGACAGAGAGAGATACAGCAAGAGAGGGAATAAACACAAGCAGGGGGAGTGGGAGAGGGAGAAGCAGGCTTCCCGCAGAGCAGCAGATCCCAGGACCCCGGGATCATGACCTGAGCTGAAGGCAGACGCCCAATGACTGAGCCACCCAGGCACCCCTAGTTCCTGATCTTAGGGGGAAAGTTTTCAGTCTTTCACCATTAACTATATTAGCTCTGCATTTTTTATAGATGTTCTTTATCAGGTTGAGCAAATTTCCTTCTCTAATTTGCTGAGTTTTTATCATAAATGGATATTGGATTTTTTTTTTTAAAGATTTTATTTATTTATTTGAGACAGAGAGAATGAGAGACAGAGAGCATGAGAGGGAGGAGGGTCAGAGGGAGAAGCAGACTCCCCACCGAGCAGGGAGCCCGATGCGGGACTCAATCCTGGGACTCCAGGATCATGACCTGAGCCGAAGGCAGTCGCTTAACCAACTGAGCCACCCAGGCGCCCAATGGATACTGGATTTTATCAAATAATTTTTGTGTTTCCTGAGATGATATGATTCTTCTCCTTTATTCTGCTAATATGGTTATATTATGTGATTTTCAGATGTAAAACCAACCTTTCATTCCTGGGATAACACCTACTTGGTCAAATCCTTTTTATATGTTGGTAAGTGTTTTCTTCTTTTTTTTTCTTTTTTAAATGCCAGCTCATTTGATGTTAATTTATTTGATAAATCCTTTCTCTGTAGTGTCAGAGATACTCCACTACGAATTACTACAATCCCAAAATAGTGGCCTGGATGCAAATTCCCTTTGTGCCTATACACTCTTCCGTATAGATTTTATTTTGTGTAAGCCCTTGCCCTCACAGCAGTGGTGAACACAATCAAAACAAGTAACTATAAGAATTTGAGGAGCGTTAGACAATATTGGGTACAAACTGTGATTTAAATAAAGGGAACCCAAGGTAGAATTTTTTAAGCAACCTAAAGGAAATTACTTGACATGTAAATTGAATTTAGCCGGGGTTACCATAGCATTTACCATCCAAACAGGAACATTTTTAAAAGTCAAAGGGAAAACAAGTATAAAATAGGATGTATGGTTACCTTAGATCTAATCAAAGGAGGGGAGTGTTTGATGTGAAAGAGGACTAGGTCTATTAAAATAACTAAAAATCTCCATTTAGTGAGTTTGTAAGGAAGGAAGCCAGAAAAGTAAGGAGAAATCAGATTCTAAAAGCCCTGTAAATCAGAAAGGACCTTGGACTCCCATTCCAAGGACAATAAAAGTTCTAAGCAAAAACATGACATAATTGTTAGAAAAAGATTATGTTGATTGCAGTGTGAGCAAAAAAGGGTATCAAGCAGAGATGATTTAGGGGAGAAATGGAGAGTTGGGTATGGGTTTTTGGAGTCATGAGATGTTCTCTGATAGTGTGACTGCATGACTATGAATATAAAGACCACTGAATTGTTTGGTATGTGAATTATAGCTCAATAAAGTTATTTTTTGTTTTGTTTTGTTTTAAGGAGATTTAGGAAATTAAGTTCTCCAGGTGAGATGATAGGGGCTCTGGATTAATGTTAGAAAGGAGGAGTTCAAGAGATATTTAAGAGAATCTGTAAGGCCTTGTGACTCACAGGGTATGGAGGTGAGGGAGAGGGGAAAAATCAAAATAACTTCCAAGATTCTGGCTTAAGCTGCAGGTTGGGTGACGGTGCTGTTTACTGACAGAACCTGAACCAGACACGTGTGAGATGGGGGTGGGGAAGATCTTAAGACATGCTGAATCTGAGATAACTTTGAGACATTTAAGTTGGATTATCTGTTTTGGACTGTGTCCCCCCGCCCCACTCCCCAGATTCATTTGCTGAAACTCTCATCTCAATGTGATGGTATTGGGAAGTAACTCGGTCATGAGGATGGAGCCCTCATGATCTCATGAGTATCCTTCTAAGAGGAGGCCAGAGAGCTTGCTCAATCTTTTTCTGCCACATGAGGATACAAGCAGCCGGCAGCCTATATAGCCCAGAAGAGTCTCACCAGAACGCGACCATGCTGGCACGCTGATCTCAAGACTTCCAGTCTCCAGAACTGTGAGAAACAAATTTCTGTTCTTTATAAGCCACCTAGTCAATGGCACGTTGTTTTAGCGACCCAAGCTAAGATAACATCCAAGTCTGGCTCTCAGGTGAAGGTCTAGACCAAAGGAAATCAATTTAAGTCATTAAAATAAACAGCATCGTTTAAGGCATGTGAATACAAGATCAAGATTTAAGAGATGCTGGGCGCCTGGGTGGCTCAGTTGTTGAGCGTCTGCCTTCGGCTCGGGTCATGGTCCCGGGGTCCTGGGATCGAGTTCCACGTTGGGCTCCCTGCTCCGCGGGAAGCCTGCTTCTCCCCCTCCCACTCCCCCTGCTTGTGTTCCTTCTCTCGCTGTGTCTCTGTCAAATAAATTTTTTAAAAAATCTAAAAAAAAAAAAAAAGATTTAAGAGATGCTTAGAGGTGAAATCAGCATCTGAGTAGACCCCAGAGGTAGGGGAAAAAAACAGGGGAGCGTAATGTCACAAGTCCAGTTTAGAGTCTTTCAAATGAAGTATTCAGCAGTGTAACGTACTATTGTGTCAAGACAAGCAAAGTGGATTCTGAACTTAAAAGTTGCAGTAGAGTGATAACCAATCTCACATGGGTTCATTGGTAAATGTTGAGATGGGGTTTGTCCAACAGCTCAGGCAAGGAATTAGCTTTTGAAGGGGAAAAGAAGGAAGGGGGTTGAGGAGAAAGACTGTTTAAAAAAAAAAAAGGTTTGGTCATATCTAAAGAAAGGAAAGGACCCATTTATAGAAGTTGAAGATAGTGAAGGAACGTGAAGGCTGTGTAAGAATCAGGGAGGACTGCTTCAAGTTCAAGGTTTGGGTAGAGTCCGGGAGTCTGTATTTCAGTTCCTGACAGGATGCTGGTGCACAAGCCAGTTTGGGAGCCAGGGTAATCACAGAGCAGACTTTGTAAGGAGCTTGGAAAGGATGCTATCTTTAATACAGATCCTGGATTCTTGTATTTTCTGAGGAGGAGGAAGAACTTGTAGTGGGGGCAGGTACAGATTCGGTGATGCAGTTCAGGAAGTTTTCCCTGTCATTTTTCCCTGTGAAATAATCTGCTAATAGAGTTGGGGAAGGTGAAGATTTCGTAAGACTGTTCAAATTGCCTTGAACAACAAAGGATAGCTTGCTCCTGTTGAGGATGTAGTTGAGGACGGGGACCGCCAATTCTGGAGTGGCGCCGACCTGTGCCCTCGTATGGTTTTCCGTAGCCATGCTCAGCAGCCCAACACGGTCAGAGGCGGATCGAGCTGAACTCAGCCGAGATTTGGGTTTGGCCACACAGTTATAAAATAATGACAATAAGGGAGTCTAGGATCTTGCCAAGAGTGGCAGAAGTATTAAGAGGGCAGATCTAAGCTGGACGGAGAGCTAAGTGAAGAAAAAAGGTGACTCCTAGTGGAACTCCTAATGAGAACACAGAGTTTGGTATATTGGGCTTGACTACTTCAAACTCAAGGCCTTTATGTAAGACCAGCTTTTGTTGATTTTTATCACCAGCTATGTACACTGTAGGGGGATGCAGCTGTATATAAGAAAATCCCTGCCCTCAAAAACATCGATCATTTTGTAGAAGAGAGTGCCAGTAAGATCACGGAGTAGAATGATCAGTACAACCAACAGATCAAGATCAAAGGTACTAAAGATGTGTGAGAAGGCACTCTCTTCAGCACAGGGTAAGAGGTGGCTATCAGGGAAGCATTCATTTAAAAACTCCCCAAGTAGATCCTAAATACAAAGGACAGCTAAGGGTAGAACAGGGACAAAAAGACCACTGTGAGTAGAGCAGTAGCACAGGCAAGGACAGCAAAGTAGAGCAAAAGCCTATTAGTAAAGTTCATAGGAAAATAATATAAGCTAAGGCTGTAGAAGTAATTTAAAGTCAAATTACAGAGAGCCTTAAATGTGCTAAAGAATTTGGGACTTGAGTCAGGAGGCAGTGAGAGGCAGTTGAAGTTTGTGAACGTGACTAAGACATGCTCCAGGAAGACTGGCAAACCAGAAGGAAATGCCTAACCCAACGGCTCTCGATGGGACTGCACGGAAGAACCACCTGTAGTGCTTTGAAAGACACTTGATGGGTCCACCCACCAGAAATTGTGGTTCATTTTGTTGGGATGAGGCTCTGGCATTTCAAAGTACTCCAGAGGATCTTAATCCGGGGCTAGGGTTGAAAGGTATTGTCTCTTCTGTGTAGTTGATGTTGATACAGAAAGGCTCAAACCAGACGGTAAGTAATAAAGGAAAGCCAAATATATGTATGTGTCAAATTCTGGGAAAGCAAACACCTGTAACAAGCTAAAGTGACCCAGTAAAATTAAAAAAGCACACCATTACACCATCCCATCACAAAACAGATACTGAATATATACAATTTATTTAATAAATTAATGTCATTCAAAATACAGTGCCAGAACATTATGCAGTTGAACATGCTAGTAATGTTGGTCATGAAGCACCTGTGCTCATGTTGATGGGCGGCGCCCCGCTACTGCTAGTGGTTCCTGGGATTAATGCCAGAGCAGCACTAATGGTCTGCTCATGTGCACGGCTAGTGCAGAGAATTCCTGAACAGTTCACCTTCCTACTCCTACCCCCACACACACACAAGTGAAAAAAACAAAACTGAAAAAAACACACCCTGACAGCTAATGGAGATCTATACACAATCACTCTACAGTAATGCTTGTTATTAAATTAAGATGTAATGACCTGGTTAACCCACTCTAAATCTTTACGATGGAGAAATACAACAGCAGCAGGTAGTTATATGCATGAGCCAATGTTAATGTAATACAGAAAGTGGAGGCATTTACAGATTAAAGCTCCACACAGACCCGCACAACAAGGGACCAGCAATTCTTATTGCAAGCCCAGCAACTGAAGTCCACACCTGGTAAATGACCAGCTGATTGGAAGACCTGTATTCTAGATAGACAAGTATAAGTTAGTGAAGAGAGAATACATGCACCTAATAGTATAGTTAGACTGATCCTGCAGTCATAGCTTTCCCTGTGCAATACCATAAAATGGAAGATCTTCCTCAACTATAGTATAGGATTTTGACAACATTTCTATACCAACATGGACACTAGTGTTAAGTGCAGCTGAATTAATTACACTGAAAAAAACCATATTCCAGGACTTCGGAACAGAAGCACGGGAATGAAATACATATACTAAAATAACCTCGGCACAATGTGCGATATACCACACTAGGAACAGGAAACTACTTTTAATAAGTGAACTTTTTGAACTGTACATAACACAGGGCTAACAATGTTATTAGATAATCCAGATTCTTATGCTCTCATGATACATGTAAAAGTTTCTCAATTATTGGATAATCTATTTCATATTATGGAAGCATATCTTTCTGTAAGACTCACTGATATATATTATACTGATGCAAATATTAAGTAGGGCATAAAAATAAAATTTATCAAAGATAGATTTTTATGTACTCATATTTAGTCCTCTCATAGCCTCTCTTGTTTAGCAAAGAAAATGACCAAGCACATAAACCAGGCGTGCACCCCCCAAGTCGTCGACTATACAGGTGGTAGGGCGACCATCTCTCCATCCAGTTCAAACTCCTCGGTCCCATCCGGTGAAAAAAGGTAAGTTGGTGGCTTCCATGGAGACTCTTCAAGGCAGGATGGATAAAGTTTCCCCACAGTGCACCGAAAATCTCTGCCTAAGTCCCACAGTACACGTTCGGATATATGCTGCCGCAGAGACCACCGGTCAAGTTCCAGATCATACTGGTAGGTGACATATTTCGCTCTCTCGTTTAAGTGGGTTTCTCGCATAAACACACACAGAGAATTTGAGATCACAACAGCTCTAACACAGGGGTCTGAGTACCTCTTGGCAGGGATGTTGGCTGCCATTTTCCACTCATTTTTATTCACATCGTAAATCTCCACAGTTACCGAAGACCCATCTACAGTGCCAGAGGGGAGTCTTATGCCAGAATTGGTAGCAATGTGCAACCCTCCAATATAGAAGATTTTATCACCGAAAGCCGCAGCCGAAGCAAAAGACCTGCTGGTCTGTCTCATGGCCATTTCTACCCATGAATCAGACCTGGGAAAGTAACAGTACATGAGGTTCAGTGTCATCACATAAATGCAGTCGTGAACCACGACTGCCGCGCTCCACTGCCAAGCACAAGGCAGAGGGCTTACCATTGTCCACTCATCCTTCTCCGTGTCGTATCTTTCCACGGTCCTCCGATTAAGTTCTCCACCTACACTGTCGCCCCCAATTGCATAGATATAGCCTTCACAGCAAACCAAGGATGGCTTTATGCGGACAAAAAGCATCGGGGTCTTTGGAAACCAGGTATTTTGCTGTGCATCAAACCAGTAAAAGCAGTTCACAGTTCTGAAGGCAGTCTGAAGTTTGCTTGTTTTACTGTGATTTGTTTTTGTGTTTTTCAGAGGAACCTGACCCCCTGCTATATAGATGTCATTATCGGGAGTTACAACAGTCCCAACCTTATGCAAATCAGCTGGTGGGCTGCACAGCTTGTAAACTTTTTCTGCTTGGGGGCTGTAACAGACAGAAGAGTAAAGACTACAAGGATTTTCTGAAGATGCTTCAATGAAAATCATCATCTCCTCTTTAGTCATTCCAAGTCTTGGTTTGAAAAACTTGGGCATAGACTTATACAGACCTTGAACCACGACAGACTTGTCATTGGGCGGCAGGCCTTGAAACCAAGCTCTCTGTGTTACTTCGGAAAGTGCATCAATTCGGATTTGGCTAAGAACTGAAGACAAATACTGGGATCTTGATTCCGTGTTGTACTCTAGCCACAGCATAGCAGCTTCTCGAACCGTCTCCTCCTTTTCAACATTTAAATTGTCACTACTGAGGATGTCTATCAGTAGGTCATGTGACAGCTGCATGAAAGCTTCCTGGTGATACACAGCAGTGAACTTGTGCTCTACCATTCTTTTAGCACTTTGCTTTAATTCCTCACAACTGAACAGATCGGCAAAACTCAACAATCGCACACAGTTCTCTGCATTTATTTTTTTAATTAAGTATTCTCGACAACGTTGTAATACATCTTCTACCTAAAATGGGGAAAGGTTGATAAAGACAAATTTTACTTTTATGTAAAATACAAGTATTATTAATCAGATCCCCCTATAGTTTCTATTTTTAGATATGTATGCTTGGGCAAAGAGATAATGCCTTCCAGTAATAATTAGAAGACTATGCATAGTTCTGCATATCTACTACTTGTCCAGTGGCCTACTTAAGTGCCCTATTTAGGAACTAATAGTGTAACATTAAATAGGCTCTTAAAAATAAATGGTCTTAAAGGAAAAGTATAGAAATTTATGCATAAGTTCTATACTTTTCTAGGCTTTAAAAAATATGTAATTAAAAAAAATGGAAACAGTGTAAATCACAGTACATAAATGATTACCATTTATCTTTTTTCTTTTTTTAAGATTTTATTTGACAGAGACACAGCAAGAGAGGGAATACAAGCAGGGGGAGTGGGAGAAGCACGCTTCCCGCCGAGCAGGGAGCCCGATAGCAGACACTTAGACTGAGCCACCCAGGTGCCCCCATCATTATAAATTTTTTATCATAAATGATTACTGTTGACTAGCCGGAATCTGGTTTCTCAACATCGACAAGATAGTACTATAAAACAAGAAAACCAGGTACAATGACTACTTATGTGCCTTTCTTATCTAGAGAAATAATGTCACCAAAGGAATAAATACATTTATAATGCAGTTATAAATTACCTACATTTAAATGACCCACCTTAGCCATTCTGTTTCCTAGATTTTTTTCTTACGAAGGAAAAGTAGATCTCGGCTGAAATCACAAGTGCTCCCTACTCTACTTATTCAACACCACAGCAAGCTAACTAGAAGCAGTTTACAGTGAGAAGTCAGGGTGCTTAGACTGGATGGTCAGTAAGTAGACAGCCTTAGGCAGCTTCACTTCTCTAAGCCTCAGCTTTCTCTTGTATACAATGGGGAGATCCTTACCAAGGATTATAATAAGAATTAGATGATATCTATATATCTGTAGATATAAAGTATTACACCTAACCTAAATAATATATGAGAATAGTATCGGGCATATAAAAACATTTATCATTTTCAGTGGTTAATATGGAAAATTATGTTGGTAGTCACAAAAAGCCTGGCTTGTCATCCCAGGCTTGTCAGGACAGCCCAGTCTAAGAGAGTCCTGTTTTGCATTTGGTATGTATATGCATACAGAATTCATTAACATGGTAGGAAAAGAGTTCAAAGGAACAGTATCACTATTTACAGGAATAAAGTACTCTGGAATCCAAATTTCTTAAAATTCCTCAATTTTTTAAGCAATTCTAAAAAATACCTGCTTTGAGTTTCTGGCTCTAAAAAACATACTGAAAACTTAAACTACGGAAAGACAGTGCATACTGTAGGCATTTCCTCCTTTCACGTTTGGATTTAAGTTATGAATGCCTTTAATTCTAAAGCACCAGGAAGCTACTATGGCCCTCAATTTCCCCATAGTTGTAGGTACAGTAGGACACTGTATAATTTTATAGGGAAGAAGAGAGTACAGAATAAAAGGAAGAAAGCTATATAAAGCATGGACTGAGTTCTGATTCCCAGAATTTCACCCAGGTGTTGGCAATCAGTGTCATTCATACTCAATGCAGCACACATTTATGAAGTACCTAACTAGGTATCATGACCTGTTCTCCCCAAATATAACCTTTAGTCTCAAGGTTCTCCCCTCAGAGAAATTTTGTTTCTGAAATACACATTGTTATTTCAAAACAAGAGAAAGGAATGATGAAAATATTTTTTATATTCCTCTTAAAATTTTTTTTAAATGGTGAGGGGAAAATAGAGTAAAATAGTTTATCTGTAAATGGATCAATGATCACTTTTTTAGTTTAAATAGTTCTCCTTAATATTAGTAGCTCAAGGGCGCCTGGGTGGCTCAGTTGGTTAAGCGACTGCCTTCGGCTCAGGTCATGATCCCAGGGTCCTGGGATCGAGTCCCACATCGGGCTCCCGGCTCAGCAGGAAGCCTGCTTCTCCCTCTCCCACTCCCCCTGCTTGTGTTCCTGCTCTCGCTGTCTCTGTCAAATAAACAAAATCTTAAAAAAAAAAAAAAAAATTAGCTCAATATGGTCACATGGCTATTATAAATAGTTAAAGTTTGATAATTTCCATAAGAATCTTCAAATTTTTTGTGAAAAGTAATACCATCAAATATTAATGTATCTCAGGCTCTAGCAAAAAAAAAAAAAAACTGAAGCACTTAAATTTAATAAACACTTAAAAATTACTTTTACTTGAAATCCAAATTCTCAAGCATATTAGAATATGAAACCAGTATGAAATTTTCACCCATCTTTTAATTAAGTTCCCATCGTAAAGCTAAAGTAGTTTACTGACTGATCAAATCCTACTGTTTTTCCCTTATACATTTTTAAATTTATTTATTTAAGGAATCTTTACACCAACATGGGGCCTGAACCCAGGACCCCAACATCAAGAGCTGCCCGTGCTTCCAACTGAGCCAGCCAGGCGCCCTCCCCTGTACATTTTAAGAAAACTTACCTTCTAAATTTTGCAATAAGAAAATTATATAGATGTAAGACAACACTGATGAAACCATGTCTCTTGAAACAATAAACCACAGTTTATGTATATAATAGGAAAAGCTGCTTACCTGCAGGAAGCAAGCGGTTTCATAAAGCTGTTCTACAGTGCTGTCATTTATTGCCAAGTTACCCGTGTATGCGTAAGCTATTATTATCTGTAAGGTGGCTGCATCCACATTCCTCAGGTGCACGTGTGTCTGTTTGCTTTCACTGAGTCCACTCATGAACATGGCCCTACCGGAGAGAGAGAAAAAACAAAGCTTATGCGTTTAGTGTAAAACCAACGTAGACGTAAGAAGGAAAACTAGACAACATGGATGTTTATTTAGAGGATTTGCTGAAGAACATGTTATAGGGAAAGCTTTTGAGGGAGACAACAAAAAAGCCTAATTCAGTGCCAAAGATATACCAAACTATTCCATTATGCCATTCTGAGTGAAAACATGAAAATTCACTACTCTTTATATTCATACAATAGAATACTATTCAGCAATAAAAAGGAACTAAGTATTGATGCGTACAACAACACAGATGAACCTCCAAA
Organism: Neomonachus schauinslandi; assembly: GCF_002201575.2. NCBI lineage: Eukaryota > Metazoa > Chordata > Mammalia > Carnivora > Phocidae > Neomonachus > Neomonachus schauinslandi. The sequence goes on from NC_058414.1 coordinate 62,083,691, forward strand.
ACACGCTCCGTGAAAGAAGCCAGAAACAAAGACCACCTATTGTAGGATTCCATCTGTATGAAATGTGCCCCCCAAAAAACAAATATAGAGACAGAAGAGAGATTAGAAGCTACCCAGGACTGTGGGTAAGAATGGTGAGTGTCTGTAAAAGGGCACAAAGGTGAGTGAAATGTTTCAAATTAGATGGTAGAGATGGTTATGCATCTCTGTAAATATACTAAAATTCACTTAATTATACATTTAAGATGGGTGGATTTTGTGATATGTAAATTGTAACTCAATAAAGGTATTAAAAATGTCATTCGCTCAAATGATTTCCTAAAACTATACAGGGTAGTTTCCTAAAAGTCTATTATACGCCAAAGGCGGCAACTGGTGGTGTACAGAATACAAAGTAGAACACCCATGTACAGGTGAGAGACCAAAAAAAACAATGCTAAGAATAATGACTGCATGCATACAAGAGAAAGATCTGTATGGGATCAAAAGTGGGTATCACAACAGCACTAGCTTAGGCCCCTATGGGACAAGACGAGGAAAGCCATCAACAGGGATCAACTAAGGAATCAGGGCAGAACATGACCATTTTTTCCAGGGCATAAGAGCTCACACAGGAGACTGGAAAGGTGAGTGGCAGTCAGACCACAGAGGCTTTGAAAGAGACCTAGGAGTCTGAGCTTTTTCTTATGGTGCAGAACACTGAAGGGTTTGTGTATGGATTTATCAGCATGATAACATGTATTCTAGGATGACTACTCTACTAACAGACCTCAAGGGCCAAAGGCTGGAGATGGGGAAACAGACTGTGAGTCTACTGCAATAATCTACAGCAGGAATAACAACAACCTGCCCCAGGGCAGCAGAAATGGATACAAAAGCTATCACAATGAATCAAGATCTGGTGATTTTCTGAACATAGGAAATGGAAGAGAGTAGATAGGAAAATAAAGCCACATTGTTTATTTTCAAGTTAAGTGCCTGAAAAAATACTGCTAGTCATTGAGAGAAAGTAAGGTCAAGGAACTGCAAGGTCAAGTTAATCCTGGAAAAAGGGGGAGTTAAATTTTGGATATATTTAAGACAAAAAAATAATACAATAATCAATTAAGTATTTAATATTACTGAAACTCTAGAGAAGGTCAAGCGTTAATACAGTAGGCTATGAATTATTTACAAAGTGACGTGTTAAAGCTGAGTAAGTTATCTGAGGGGGACTAAAAAACTCAAATGCACCTAGAATCCCAATGACCAACCTGAGGCAAAGTTCAATTAGGATAAAAAAAGAAAAAAGAATAAGAGAAGGTTGTCCTTATTCCTCCTTCTGAGCTACACCAGTGACTACCTAATTGCTACCTAATTGCTTTTGTGGTGTTTGTTACCCTTGATTCCACAGTTTTTGACACCCCACCTTTCTTGTCCTAAGTAGCATGGTACTGGACTGTTGCTTCTTACTTCTCTGATGAATCTTTCTTGATTTTTGCTCAGATCATGATCCTGGAATTGAGCCCCCACACTGGGCTCTGCACTCAGCAGGGAGTCTGCTGGAGATTCTCTCTGCCCCTCCCCGCTTCGTGCTCGCGCACACGCGTGCTCTAATAAATAAAAATCTTTAAAAGGGGAGAGCTAGTAAGCCTAGGTATTGACTCAATCTATAACCTCCAATTTCTAATAGATCTGAAAAAGAAACTGACCATCACAATCATTTGGGAAGCTCTTAAACATAAAAATTCTGAAACTCTAACCCAGACCCACTGAATCAGAATTTCTAGGTTTGAAATCCAAGAATCTCTGTGGAAGCACTTGAGGAGTCTGATGATCAACCAAGTTTTAGAACCACTGTTTGCAAATATGCTAAGCTTTCTAAGAAAATCAATGTTTGAAATTGCATGAAAAATCCACAGCTTAACCTGAAACAATTGCAGGCATAGCAAAGATAATTAGTATTTGGGCCTCAGCTGCTACAATCATCACGAGATGTGTTACATTAAGAAATGCAACATTTCTACAACCTTCATGTATGTTAACCTTAAAAAGTCAACATTAAACCTGTCCTGTCTATAGTTGTCACTAAAGAACAGCAGAAATTAACTTTCACTGCTGATGTCCACTTACGGCCACTAATATTTGTGGTAGGATTATACTGATCCACATTTAACTCATCTTTATTCACCCCCTCCCTTTCAGATATTAAGTAAAAATTCAACCTAAGGGCAGACCACAAATAAAAGAATTTCTATGCTTTGCTTCTATTCCTCTTATGAAACGAATAAAGAGAAACCTACCTAAAAAGATTGAAAGTTGCAGATCATAAAAATGTAAAGTTACACTTTGTTATTACAAATAAGTCAGCTTCTAAATTCTAAGGCACAGAGAACAATGTTATTAATTACTAAATAATGAAATCTGGCAAGGAGTCTGGTAAGGCTAAAAGGTATAAATGATAATAACCAAGAATGAGAAAAACATTTTTGCAAAGGAAATAAAGTCCTTAACATGTCTGAATAGCAATCATGATCCTCTGAAAGTTATTATTGAGCCTAATTCCATCTGTCAACAATGACTACTTTTCTAAATGTAGTATTTTAAAATAAACGGTAAATAAAAATTACTTTCTCTTTTAATCTTTTTGCCTCCCCATAATTAAAACTTTACCTGAGTTAATTTCAACAAATTTCTTATATTTAAACCTTTGTAAAAATGTCTTTCACCTGTCCTTTACATGCAAGCAAGTGATGTGGCAAGCACTACGCCACTGGAATAGAAAAGTTAGGCAAAACATTAAGACATCTATTTTTTTTAACTTAAATGTTCAAAAGGGGGCGCCTGGGTGGCTCAGTCGTTAAGCGTCTGTCTTCGGCTCAGGTCATGATCCCAGGGTCCTGGGATTGAGCCCCGCATCGAGCCCTGCATCGGGCTCCCTGCTCGGCGGGAAGCCTGCTTCTCCCTCTCCCACTCCCCCTGCTTGTGTTCC